>NW_020837972.1:20009662-20104403 GCF_003676395.1 Aethalodelphis obliquidens
CCATGGCCGCTGAGCCTGCGCGTCGGGAGCCTGTGCCCCAAAAGGGGGGAGACCAAAAAAGGGGGGGGCCCCCGCAAACAAAAAAAAAAAAAAAAAAAAAAGGCAAATACGTTGCTGCAAATATTGCCTGGTTCTCATCAGACTCCAGAGGCAGTAATTTCTTCTTTCCTGCAACCATTCACAGGTGGGCCTGATCAGGATGTTTCCTGTGAGCTTAAATGAAGATATTTTAGCTTAGCACTCAGGCGTGGGAGGCAGGGGACTGGAGATGGACCATTATGCGTACCTTAAGCAATAGACAACATCCCTTTAGTGATTAACTTGTAAGGAAAGCAATAGAACACAAAGGTTCAAGTAAAAGAAACAGATCCATTATGGAGTCAGATTTGTTCCTCCGTATTGCAATTGCGCATGAAACGTAACAGTCCTGATCCTAGAAAGACCATATGTCATACACAAGGGGGTGATCAGATATTGATACGCAGGACCCCTTAAACGGGTGTGGACAGGATTAAGGTAACCCATGAAGTATGATGAAGCCCCCAAGACCTAGCAAGAGTGGGAAGCAGTTACTCCTCCAAAGCTTAAAGAGCAAGAGGAAAACGTTATTCCCAGGATGCAATGAGACACCTGTCGGATCTGTGGCCTTTGCAAGAGGAGGCTGACGCCTTGGAACTCCGCCAGGCACACGGTTGGGTGTAACACTGCTGCGGACTGCTCCGTGCACTCCTTTCCGAGTGGTGCCTCGGAGATAAGGCTCTTTCTATCGTGTGGTTCCGCCATCTCATGAGCCTTCAGTCCCACCCTGCACGCAGAAGAGACAGGACAGCGCAGGGCAGCAGCCCATGCATTTTTGAAGCCTGAAAGCAACACGTATCACTCCAGCCCATATTTCGTTGACTAGAATTTTGTCATATGGACCTTAAAGAATCGCAGGAGCTACAGAATACAGTCCTCCTGTGCTCGGGAAAAACAGTGACTGAATTTGGTGAACATCTGGCGTGAAACATGTAGACACAAAAATTAATCAAGAGCCGATCTAAGAAAGAAATTGAAAACTTTATCTGAGCCAACCTGAAGATTATAACCTGGGAGACAGCCTTTTAGAAAGCTCTGAGGATATTTCCGAAGAGGTAAGTGGTGGGGGGAGATCAGTATAGATGTGATTTCGGCGAAGGGGTACCTCTAATCAAGGGGTGTGTGTAATCACATCTTGGTAAAAGGTTACTATGTTCATGAGGAACAGATATTTTAGTTCATGGTTTTAGTGCTTATAATGCTTTTCCAGGTATGGGAAGATGCAAGAAACTGGGTTCATAGCATTTTCTCTTGAAAATATCTGTCTTATGGCCACTTCTGCATTTTCTCAGAGCACAAAATGCCTCATCCTGACCTTCACCCTGAATCCCTTTCAGGGTGTCTCGTACGTCAGCAAACACGGTGACTAACGACTTGATTCTTGTCGAACTGGATGGTGGCAACATTCTTTCTTTTACAATCCCCTCCCTTTTGGTCTTAATTTCAACCAAGGTTTGGGAGGCATTTCAGGACCTATCTGTCTCATGGTGCTAGGAATGCTCGTTCCCAGTTCAGGTGAGGATTTCGTTGATGGGCCATGCAGTGCGCTCTTACTGTACTAAGCCCCTGTTAACAGTCATCAAAGGCCTCTGAGCCACCTGTCATACTGGTCTGTTATGGTCCAGGAAATGGTTGCCTTTTGTTGCTTCTTCCCATATTTAGAGTTACACTATTACAATCATTGATCTCATAGAAATGTATAATTGGTCAATTGTTCCAAGCTGCATAGTCATCATTATTTTTATTGGAGGCTAAATGAAACAATAATCAATAATAAACAGAAATAATAATCCTGTAAACTAGGCAGAACACAAGGAATATAGCTAGTGACACTACTAACGTCGTAAGTCAGTCTTGAAGCCAAGAACTTCCATTAGGTGTGGCCCAGTGTCTCCCCAGGTCGTCTGACCAGCCTGTTTTGTTTGCACCAATCTTTATCTTTAAGGGAGATGATACACTGGCATTGTACAGAAAGCTCACCAAAGATGTCTGCACGGACAAGGTGAATGGTGGGTCATCATGAGCCTTTATAGGATTGAAAGAGGAATCTTATCTTCTAACCAGTTACATGGCTGGTGCCAGAAGGAGAAAAATTGATCTTTATGGTTGAGCAGGTATTTCTGCCACTGGGGAGGTCTGGGTAATGCACACTGGAGCCGCACAAGGCACACTGGAGGGGAGGGAGGAGGCCACATCACGCAGAGAAAAGATTCTGTTTAATGTTTTTTCTCTTGCCTTTGATGAATTTTTATTTCATCAGAACAAAACGGTGAATTGCCTACATGATAAGCAACTGATAAAAATCAGCGCTCTCTTCTTGTTTGCAGTCTTTTGACTGAGATGCACACGTGTATATTTCAATGACCATAAAATAGAACTATATGCATTAAAGGTAGGATAAACAAGGTATACTTTCACTTCCTGTGTAAATTTAATCCGCTATCCTACTGGGGTTTTATACCACAGGTCATTAGTTCTTACCATGTTTACATCATACACGCTTTAAAAACATGCTACGTAAAATCAGTGTCAATGTAGTAGAAAGTTTTCAAGTGAAGGTGCCAGTGGGACAATTAGACTTGCCAATTTCAGATCATTGGAATCAATATCAGAATTTTGTAACACCTGACAGCCTTTACTGCCTTTGACCGCCTCAGTCTTCTAATTTTATTTATTTTTCTTATTAATTGTTATTGGAGTATGGTTGCTTTACAACTTCTAATTTTAAAATAGAGATAAAGCACCTATCTCTCGGGATTATTTTCACGATTTAATGAAGTAATTCCACGTTTGTGTGTATACATAGATATAAACGTTCAACACATTTTAATCACTTATTTACTTTATCTCCATTATTCTTAAAATCAGGGAGAGTAGGATACCAGCTTCTGCTTGGCAACGGCTATGCAGATCGGTGACCTTTGAAAAACTTTTAAAAACACATTCGTTTTAATTTTTTTTAAAAAAATGAAGCAATCAACCATAGAGTTTCACTTTGGGCAGATTTATAATATGTTTTAAAATCTAAGAACGATGTGTTTATAGTAGCATATTTATGAAAAGACTGTGGCGCTTTTTTTCTATTTTATCATGCTACCATAGCAATTCTTTCGAAAAATTAAGCAATAGATGAGGCTTCCTTTGTACCTCAAGGTCTGTTGAAGGAAATAAATGAGATTAGGAGGATATTGAGAGAGGGTGTTCTTCAGTGCGCTTTCAGCCAGTGCCATTCATGGCTAAATAAGGAAAGAAAAACCAGTGTGAACAGGCTTAAACCCTCCTACTCTGCCCTCCTGCCTCTCCACGCTTCTTCTGTATGTGTGTGTGCACACGTATATGCGTATATGTATGTGTGTGCATACACACACGTGTATCTATGTACACACACAAACACGGATCTTGTCACTTGGAGTGTAGAGAATACTTAAATTCTGCAGAAACACAATGGAAATGGATAGCTATGGAAGGATTTTTTTTTACTACATGTTCAGAGGCAGAACTCATGCTGAAAATGTAGTCACGGGTTTAAATGGACAAAGGATACCTCAGTTTCGGAGCTTTTACCAGAAGCACATAGCTATCATAGAGATCAGAGTACATTTGAATACGGCATCAAAGAGGATGCTGGAAAGGAGCAGAAGGACCATCGGACAGGGCGGTGATGTAGGCTGGTGTGAGGAAGAGCTCTTGAACTGGCCGTGTTAAATGGTGTTTAAACTGGGATCATTTTCTAATAAGCCTGTCCAAGCCCTGGTGGCAATATGGCGGCCTTCGCAGAGCCCAGGACACAAGCCAATGGGAGTATTTGTAATACTCAAGTATTGCTCGAGTAATACTCAAGTATTGCTCGAGTAATACTCAAGCATGAGTATTTTAGCAAAATAAATGGAGGTGACCACAATAGTTGACTCTGGTTTGTGTCTTTTTTGGCAGATCTTACTAGGAACGGAATATCTTCCTTTTTGTGATTTCTCCCATTGTGGAAACACGAACTGTGAACACCATGGAAGGATCTGGAGACTCAGTCCTTGAAATAATATATTTCCACTCTTAGCTAAAGGGACTTGTCTGTTCTTTTTGCCTCATTAACCACTTCTTCAAACTCTCTGGAAATTCACGTTCATCATATAGTTTCTGTCTTCCAGAAAGACTCTAGGTTAAAACAGAGCGAAATCTGAGCCTTTGGGAACTTACATTGGGAAGGGAGAGACAGAATGGGACAATGTTAGTCATGCATTTTGCCTCTGAAGCTACTTGTAAAAGTTCTTCTCTGTCTTCCTTGACACAGCTCAGGTGTAACGGGAAGCAGCTACTGGCAGAGACCCTGAATTTCAAGTACATACCATGTGGCGTGTCAAATACTGCAGAAACAGGGAGTGCAAGTTAGGGGACCGGATGAGTGAGTTTCTAGTCCAGCCAATTCAGCTTGCTGGACCTCAGTTTCCTTGTACATGAAGTGAGAGGTCTCTAAGATCCTAGTTAGTACTGAAACTATATTAGTAAATTTTAAAATCAAAAAAGGCAAATTGTCTCACGTAACTGGAAAAGCCAGGTGTGATACAGGCTTCAGGCAAAGTTAAATTCCAGCGGAGGGAGGTGTGGCAGAAACATCATCAGATCTGCCTTCTTTTGTGTAATGTCATCAAATCTATGAAGTTCCTTCACATTAGTGGCAGTGATGTCTTCAGAGAATTCCAAACTTCATCGTTATAGCTTCCGATCCAAAAGAGAAAAAATATGTATTTAAAAAAGAATCATCTTAAGTTCAAAAAGTCCTATGCAGTTGGTTACAGATCATCATTACTGATATCTTTATAGCTTATGATCCAAGAGGAAAGCTACAATAATCCCTAAGAGAAATGATAAACGGAGTGCTATGGGGGTCAGAAGACTCAATACCGTTAAGATGCCATTTTTCCCCAAATTGATTTATACATTCAGTGAAATCCAGTCACAACCCTGGAAGGCTTTCGCAAGCTGAGCGTGGCGTCAGGATTCAAGACATCCCCGTGACTGTGTCCTCTACATATTCGTGCCTCTGTGTGTCCTCTCCCCTTGAGTGTGGATCGCATCAGTGACTTGATTCTAACAAAAGTGATGGATGCCACTCTGAATTGCGTATTAGGTAGGACTCCATCTCGCTAGTAGACATGGCTAGATTACTGCTACTTGCTAGTCGTAGTTCCTAGATTCGCTCTACGATCTCTCATTTGCTGGCTTCGGAAAAGCAAGCTTCTGTGAATCCAGCTGCAAGGAAATGAATCTGCCAACAACCTGAGGGATCAGGGACGTGGACCCTTTACTAGTCAAGCTTCCAGATGAGGACCCGGGCCTGGCAGCCTCCTTCCATCGCGGTCTGGTGAGACCCTAAGCTGAGGATCCAGGAACCTGTGCCACATTCCTGACCCACAGAACCTGTCCGACTGTGGATGAACTGTTTTAAGATGCACATCTCTGGTAACGTGCTAGGCAGCAATGGGTACCACTCTACCGAGTCTTAATTTCATGCAGAAATGCAAAGGCTCCAGGATAACCAGATAGGGTGGAAAAAAATTTCCCTTCTTCCCTTCTAGGTTCTATGGCTGGTCTAATAGTTAAATTGACATAAGACGGTAACAGGAGAAAAATACAAAATTTGTATGTATAGGTGCCCCATAAAAATGTGAAACTCCCTGGCTGTAAGGTAATTGGGGCCTATATACCATCTTGAGCTAAAGTTAAGCAACTGCTCTTAACCACAAAGGGCAGTCACTTTCTAAAATAGAGGGTTGTACATCACGTCATTGAATATGTGATCGGGCTACAGGAGAACAAAATGTGCCACCCTGGAATGTTTTGGCATGTGGATGATTTCCAGCCGAAAACAATCAAGGCCCAAAAGACTCAGGGAGAAACTTTGACCTACCCCCTAACTTCTTAAAAGATTATAGATTGAGGACCTGTTCCAGGAAGGGAGCGTCACCATAGGTAACCATAGTATGAACTAGCTGTGGAGACGGTGGGGGGGGGGGGGGGAACCCAGCAGTCTGTTTGTTAGAATTCCTCTGTGTCCCACTGTCCCTGCTTGGCTCAGCAAACATCTATTTACCAGACATTTGCTTTTCCATCTCCATGTGAATTGCCTTCCTCTAACCTCAGCATCTTCTTTGGTCTTTAGCTGAAGATGGTATTTAAGGTGAGGGTCTCGGCCATGTTGGCAACTTACTCAGTTTCCCTGGGTCTCTCCCATGTATACATGGGATTAAACTTGTGTTTGATTTTTCTCCTGTTCATCTGTCTCACGTCAATTTAATTCTTAGACCAGCCAGAAGAACCTCGAAGGGGAGAGGAAAATTTCTTCCTGCCCAACAGGACTCAAATAAGACGGGTGAATATGAAACTCTGCATCTGGGTGGTATACAGAGAATTAAGAACTTTGAACCCACATGCTTGCTAGGACAAGACAAGTAAAAGTAAATTGACCAGACGAAAGAGAAAGCGGTAAGGCCCCTGGGGAGGCACATCCCGCAACCGTCTAGACACAGACACTGTCTCTTTACTTCTCAGGTGTGTTGCTCTGCAGATATGAAGTCCCAGGTTATCAGGTAAAATCGTTTCTCCAAGAGAAGCAGAGTTGAATGTGAAATCTCCCCGTTTCATATTCAGACTATCCAACTCTCTTTTGATGTTTAACATGGCACAGGTTAACACTGAAGGGGTTATGAGAAAGAGAAGGCGGCTCTTAGAGAAATTACGGCCTGCAGAGATCAGCTTAAAACCTCCAGATTCGGTGTCTGGTTTGGGATGTGAGCTGCAGGGAATAGTTTCAGACGAGTGGTCTGGACGCTGTGAGCACAGCCGGATGCGCCCAGGGGCTGTGGGTTCTGAGTGGCTTCCTCCTAACTCCAGGCCACGGAGACGGGCTCCAGCTACTTAAGACATGAACTTCACATCTGAGCCCGGAGGCGTGGAAGAATGAACTTGCATAATTGATCATTAGCCACAGAGCGCAAAGCCTCCCAGCATATTAAGGGCATTATCAGTTGAAGATGGATGGATGTCTTTCCATCCTCCGCTCATGTCTCAGCTCTGCAAGGAACTTGAACCTCAGCTTTGAATTAAAAATTTCATAAGAATACTAATGATAGGGGAAAAGTAAGTTTAAGTAAGTACACGAATTCTCCTGGGTTAGATTCAGGGCAAGCTTCCTTGCCTATGAGTGGGCATAGTTCCTATTAAACGAATAAGATTTGCAAGTGCCACTGAGGTCCATAAACAAATGAGGTCCAAAAGTCTATGCTGCCCTTCTATGAGGACTGATCTCAGCTTGTCCCCATTTAACCTTTCACCTGCTCTCTTGTAATCCTACATAGAACCATGGCATATGTTTTAGCAAAGCATTGAAAATAAAATCAAGTTTGACTTGAAAATCTATTGACTTTTTTTCCTGTGGAAAGAAATAAAGTAATTTCGTGTTTTTTTTAACTCAAAAAAGTACTGTTCTCTGTCAGTTCCAATTGAATGTCCAAAGAAGAAAAATGATTCCGTATCTCAGTGAAAGACTGAGTCGAATCGAGGGTCATGGTCTTTTTTTTAGGGACTGAAATCCATCAATAAATGCCCACAAAAATAAAAAAAAATGTCAGTGCAATTTTTTTTTATTTGAAGTAAGCTACGTGCTTTTGCTTTGATGTGGACTAAGAATTTGTGTTGTGTGGTTGCTGTGTTATTATTACTCTTGTTTCACTGTACTTTTTAAACAAATCAGCCATTAGGTTTTACATTCCACAAGGGCAGGTACCAAAAACCATTTGATAAACCAAAGTCTAATGCAAATCACCTTGCAGAATGCTGGGAATGTAGCTGGTTCCCAAACTCAAGTGACGTCGTGCTGGGGTTGCTCGGGGCCTCTTAGCTTGTGTTCTAGGCTCCAAGCGTCACGCATACCTGAACACCTTGACACTCTTAAACACATAATTGGGATGTTCTTGAATTTAGAGATGCCCGAGATTTAGAAAATACAGAAATTACGGAAATGTGTTACGCCTCCACCCAAATCTTGGATAAATCTCCTTCCCTTCCTGGGCTTCCTTTCCACTTGTTCGATCAGATCCGTGTTTCCTAGCACGGAGGAGCGTGGCTCAGTCACCATACAAGCTAGTGTTAGGTGGCACTTGGCACGGCATAAAATAACATTAAATCACTTAGAGAGAAATGATCTCCATTTCAATTACCTTTTGATTTTGGTTCCATTAAGGGGAGAGTCTCTTTGGTCCCGGCAGGATTTTTACACTTTTTAATCTCCCTATTTAGCAAAGAGAGACGCAACTTCAGGCTTGGAATCTTTTCTATGTAAGAGTCCCGCAAGAATTTTATATTGTTGAATAATTTTATTGTATTTTACAATTATCTTCTGCATCCATCAGGATCCCATCAGAGAAGCATAGCTAAAATGAGTATCGTAGAATAAGAATCAATTATAGGAATAAGAGGTGATACCAGTGTTTCAATCAGGGAAACGTCAGCTGCTCCCCCAGGAGACATTTTTGCTTGTGGTACTGGCATTTAGCATCTCATGGTGGAGGCCAGGGATGCTGTTGAACATCCTACCTTGTCTAGGACAGATCACCACAACGAAGATTATCTGCTCCCAAATATCGATAGTGCTGTCAGAAAAACTAGGCCTGATAGAGCTGTGAGAGTAGCTGGTAGAGCGTGGAAGCATCTGTAAAGGGCCGTGACTCTGCCCTAGGGGCAAAGCGGTTTTCCATTTACTGTGTAACATAAAGTTCTCTTTGCAAACAAAATCAACTTAAACAAATGAGTACATTCAAAGGCAAACACTAAGAAAAGGAAGACAGACGTGGTACTCAAAAAAGGTCAAAAATCTGTAAGTTGTGCATAATTAACATGCTTGTGAAATATTAAAATTAACTCTAATATTCCTCCCAGTCTTACCTTAACATTCAGTCTTTTTGAGGCCAACGCTCCAGTGTTACCTAAGCAATGTCCATTCATCCTGGGTGTCATACTTAAGGTGCTCTGACAGGTCGGGGTAGCCATAGGCCAAGGTCAAAATAAAGACTAGTATTCACAGTCTTGCTTACAGACAGAAACGGCCAGGTGACTATTTTTGGACAGTGAGATTTAAACGGAAGCTATTGAGTAGGACTTCTAGGAAAGCTCTGTAAAAGAATGCTGACTCCTGGGCTTCCCTGGTGGCACAGTGGTTGAGAGTCCGCCTGCCGATGCAGGGGACGCGGGTTCGTGCTCCGGTCCAGGAAGATCCCACATGCCGCGGAGCAGCTGGGCCCGTGAGCCATGGCCGCTGAGCCTGCGCGTCGGGAGCCTGTGCTCCGCAACGGGAGAGGCCACAACAGTGAGAGGCCCGCGTACCGCAAAAAAAAAATAGTTTTCCCGTTCCTCGGGATGCTGATGCAGTGGCCGGTGCAACAGAAGCCTGTTGCCACAATGAGACAACTGTTAGGATAAAAGCAGGTGATAAAGATGGCAAAGTGGAAAGATAGAATGAGTCTAAAATATAATGGCAATGAATTTCCTCTGCACTAGCTCTGGACTCCCCACTGCAGGATTCCATGTTAGACAAGAGGAAGAAAAAACAGGTCTGTCTTATTGAATTTAAGCCTCTCCTGTTCTATGTTATTAGTATATGCAACTCTAACTCTCATACTCACTGTGTTCTAAGTCAGTGGCTCATAACTCTCCCTCACTTTCCTAATTTAAGGCATGCACAAACTGTTTACCATTATTGCATCTCCACCTTTCAGCTTCACCTTTAAACTCTCCATTTCCAGTAAACAATATTGAGAACTTTTGTTTTGCCTTTTTCTTTCACAATTCCGTGAGAAGTACAATTTACTTGCAGAAAAACCCTGAGTGCTTCACTTTGATATTCCAATTGCTAAACCAGAGGGACTTGCCTCCTGAAAAAAAGGTGAAACTTGCTCATTGTCTGTCTCTGAACTCTGCTATTGTACCTGAGCAGAACCCTCTGGGATCTTCCGGGGACAGACCCTCCCCCATATCCTGGGCTTTAACTCCTCTCTGAAGTACCCAGATAATAGTATCTGATGCACATTCCTGAGTTGTCTTACAGATGCTAAAACCCCCACCAAATGGAAGATGTTAACCACTTGATGACCACGAGCACGTAGCCCCCAGATCTACTGGAGCCTGAGGATGGATAACGTGACCCCCTGTGACACCATCCTGTTACCTCACCATCAGCCAATCAGAGAACTGTGCATGAGCTGATCACACACCCTGGGACCCCCTCCCTCACCCGGTCTTTAAAAATGCTTTGCTGAAACCCACTGGGAAGTTCGGATCTTTTGAACACTAGTGGCCCTGGACTCCTTGCTTGGCACCTGCAATAAGCGCTGCAGTTTCCTTCACCACAACCTGGTGTCAGTAGATTGGCCTTACTGTGCACGGGTGAGTGGACCCAAGTTTGGTTCAACAACACTGCTATTTAATGGGAAAAGAAATCTGTGGCATTACCTACCACTAAGCATCTAAAGCAGTGCTTCCCACCCGGGGCCTGGAAAGTTGGTCCCCTTGAGAAAATCTGGCAACTTGAAGACGTTTTTGGTCGTGCCCATGTGGGGTTTGGAGTAGAGGGTAGAGCGCAGGGATGCTGACAACATCCTACAATGTACAGGACGGCCCCCAACAAAGGACCATCTGGCCCAGGGTCCGGAGCTCATGTTGGGAAACCCTAAACGGTCTAAATGTTAGAGATTTGTCACCTGAGGGAGACATGACCATGTGAGAATCAGGAAGCCGCTCTCTTTCCATGAGGTGAAAACTATTTTAAAAACATGTTCTCGTCAGTGGTCATCGCTGCTCCAAGCCCTTCCAGGAGACAACGACCAAATTTCTGTTCATTCCCAGAGAGAAAGGTGAAGTGTTCCTCTTGGCAAAGAGTTTAATTTCTCAGCACGTTCCTGGCAGCAAGAATTAGCAGTGGGTGACCGACTTGTACAGGGACTTGTAATCAAAAGCTCCAAGTTACTGTGTAGACAGTGTTGAGATTGGGTTTAAAGATTAGTCTGGATAATAAGGAGGGTTCAGTGATTGACAGCTTTCACTAAGGGCTCTAAATTGCAAATCAATGTTCTTTGCTTCCATAAATGTATGTGTTAAGGAGAAAAAAAAAATCCATAGGTGTCCCTTGAAAAATTTTGCAAAAACCTAATTCAACTCTTAAGAAACCAAACCTTGGCATCACGAGTACCAGATATTTTCAGAGAACGAAAAGCTAAAGATGATTAAACATTATAAGGAAACCTGTACGTTCCTGCCCAAATAGTAATATATTTTTCAACCATGAGATCGTTTGGTGAAAAACGTCAGTTCACAGAAGTGACAGGCAACTATTGACTTTACTTCCCTAAATTTTCTATTAGAGTGAAACAGTGAAAGGACAATTCTGACTCTTCTCACTATCATAGTTTAACTTGACACTCATGGATGTTTTGACCATATTCCCAAACAGGCCTACTGTAGGCGGAGAGCCCCATAGTGGCGAATATCCGGGAACTTATCCCCAGAGGCCACATAAGGAAGAGCTTGGGAGGACCCCCAAGTATTCCCCCAGAGCATAAGAGGGTGGGATGCCTGCAGGGTCTGGTCTGAGACCACCGCCCATGGCATTTTGTCCTACCTCCGTCAAAATGGTGCAGAGGCCCCAGGAACAGGGTGGCAGTCACCTGGCCCCTTGAGGTGTAGGACCAGGCTTCTGGGGAACTAGCTCTTATTGTCACCGGTAGTGGGCTCCGGCCCCTCGCTGCTCAAAAGCTACTAAAGAGGCCAGGTTGGTGGAAAGGAAAGTTTGCTTTAATTTGGATGTCGGCAACCTGGGGAGGGGGACGCCCGTCCAAAGGACGCTGACAGTCGTGGGCAAGCGCTTTTATAGACGGAGGGAGGGGGCTGCGTGCAGAAACAACACAGGAAGCTCCCACAGGCTTCTTGAACTTGGTCATTGGTGGTCTGACCAGTGTCATCTTGATTGTTTTAGGCACAGTTGGTTGGTTGTTCCCATTCCTTTGAGGCCAGTTCTCAGAACTGTGGCAGATTTTGTCATGGCTACAGTCTGGTCGTCATGCAGTTCACTTCTTCCACCTGGTAGGGTTTCAGTATCTGCAAAACAGCTCCCAGGACACGGCTCAGAATATGATCTCTAGTCCTTGAGGGGGAACTAAAGGGCCTTGACGATGCTTAGTGACTAAACTATTATTATTTGGTCTCCTTTGACTGTTTTCCTTTGTTTCCACATTTTCTTACTTCTCTGATTAAACTTATTCTTTGGCTAATGCTTTTCCAGAGACAAAAAGCAGGCAGAGGACATCAGGGGGAAGGACCATAGGGTCCTGCTTTGTTTCACTGTATCTATTTGTCCTTTTCCATCTATGTGAGTGATACACCATCTGAATCTAAAGGCAGCCTCTGTGTCTTTATCACTGCAATCTGTCTGGCCTTCACCTCGGCCTTGCCTTGTGTGGTGTGCTGGCATCCCAGGCTCACAATAAGGAAGAGCCCATCTAGGACATGGGGGATTTAGTCATCCCACCAAGCAGGGAAAGAGATTAGGATGCTGATTTGAGATAGCTCCTCCTTGTGGAAACTCAAATGCCAGTAGGTTCCAGGGAAGGCAATGAAAGGAAGGGAAATGGGGTTATTATCCATAATTAAGGAATCGTGGACACCATGTGGAACTAAAGGTATTTGCTCCTTTCTGAAAGAGGGCTGGGCCCAGTTCTAGGCAATTGTTGCCCTGGAGAAACATGAACCTGAAATGACTGCATTTTCTGACCATTCTCCCAGCACATAATGCACATTTGAGTCCATATGGTCAACCACTTTATATAAGGGTATTCATTCTGACCTGATTTCACCTGCAGAACTAAGTTCAGTTCCTAGATCTACTCTGTTGTACTAGACACATAACTTTTGTTTAGCTTTGTTTCCTATGTATGTGGAAGAATGCTGGCTTTTATAAGTTTAGGTTATTTCACATATAAAAAAAATTGAAATCACAGAAATTTGAATTCATACTGCCTGAAGAAAGAAGGAAATTTGTCTTTTCACATAATAATGAGTCCTGTGTACCACAGGCAAAGGGTTCCATGGCCGGTTGGTTCAGGGGCTGGAGGTTTTAGACAAAGCAATTATGCAAGAAAGTACAAATGTAAGGTATCCAGATTAAAAAGGAAGGTGGTGTCATGAAAACATACGCTGTCAGAGGTAAAGAGAACTTTTAGAATGATCTCCTTCCTACTCTGCACTGGGAAAAGGCAATGGCTGAGCCCAGAGAGGGTGCTGAGTCACCAGGACACAGAGCTTGAGGAGAGAGGGCAGATCAGGGAAGAGCATAGATTACGTAGATTGAATTATACATTTAAAACCTTCTCATAAAGTCCAGGCCCAGACACAGAGCTTCACTGGTGAATTCCAAATATTTCAGAAGAATTAATACTAATTCTTCACAAAATCTTTCCCAAAATTTAAAGCGGAAGGAACACTTCTCTGTTTATTCTTGAGGCCCAGATTACCTGATACCAAATCCTGCAAACACCTCACCAGAAAAGAAAACTACAGACCAATATCTCTTCAGTAGAGATGCAAAAATCCTCAACAAAGTAGTAGTAAACTAATCCAGTGACATATGGAAAATAATATATACCATGGCCAACTGGGATTTATCTCAGCAAAGGAAAGTCATTTTAACATCTGGAAACCAATTAATGTAGTACAGTCTACCGACAGAAAAAATGTCAGTGACCCAATGATTATCTCAATAGACTCAGAAAATATTCTGTGAAATTCAGTACCCTATTATAATAAGAAGCTTAACAAAATAAGAATGTAACAGAGTTTCCTTGAAACTGAAAATATCATCTACAAACATTCCACAGTTAACATCAAACTTGATGGTTCTGAATGTTTCTTCTTAATCATGAAAGACACAGAAGTTTCCTCCTGCATGTTCCTTTCAACACTGTACTGGAGGTTTTAGCCAAGGCAATTAGGCAAGAAAATAAAAATGTAAGGTATCCAGATTAAAAAGGAAGGCGTGAAATGGTGCAATTTGCAGATGGCATGATTTTGTATTTAGAAACTGCTTAGAAATTCATTTTTAAAAACCTTTTAGAACTAATGAAAGAGTTCAGCAATGCAGCAAGCTTGCAGGAGATAAGATACATATACAAAAAAAGACTGTATTTCTATACACTAGGAATGAATAATATAAATTAAATCAAGCAAACAATTCAATTTGCAACAGCTTCATAAGAAAAAAAATGCTTAAGAGAAATGTGACAGAAGAATCACGAAACTTGTACTCTGAAAGCTACAAAACAGTGTTGAAACAATAAATGCTGGAGAGGGTGTGGAGAAAAGGGAACCCTCTTGCACTGTTGGTGGGAATGTAAATTGACACAGCCACTATGGAGAACAGTAGGGAGGTTCCTTAAAAAACTAAAAATAGAACTACCATACAACCCAGCAATCCCACTACTGAGCATATACCCTGAGAAAACCATAATTCAAAAAGAGTCATGTACCACAATGTTCATTGCAGCTCTATTTACAATAGCCAGGACATGGAAGCAACCTAAGTGTCCATCGACATATGAGTGGATAAAGAAGATGTGGCACATATATACAATGGAATATTACTCAGCCATAAAAGGGAACAAAACTGAGTTATTTGTAGTGAGGTGGATGGACCTAGAGTCTGTCATACAGAGTGAAGTAAGTCAGAAAGAGAAAAACAAATACTGTATGCTAACACATATATATGGAATCTAAAACAAAAAAGAGAAAGGTTCTGAAGAACCTAGGGCAGGACAGGAATAAAGACCCAGACTTAGAGAATGGACTTGAGGACACGGGGAGGGGGAAGGGTAAGGTGGGACGAAGTGAGAGAGTGGCATGGACATATATACACTAACAGATATAGAATGGATGGCTGGTGGGAAGCAGCTGCATAGCCCAGGGATATCAACTCAGTGCTTTGTGACCACCTAGAGGGGTGGGATAGGGAGGGTGGGAGGGAGACACAAGAGGGAAGGGATACGGGGATATGTGTATACGTAAGGCTGATTCACTTTGTTATACAGCAGAAGCTAATGCACCACTGTAGAGCAATTATACTCCAATAAAGATGTTGAAAAAAAAAGTGTTGAAAGAAATTAATTTTCTAGCTCAGGCATACAGTCAAGAAAACACAACACAAGACATCAAAATTGGAAAAGAAAAAGTAAAACTATACTTACATGCAGATGTCATAATCTTATACATAGAAAATCCTAACAAATCCATATGAAAACTCTTAGAAATAGTAAATGAGTTCAGCAAGGTTTCAAATCAGTTGTATTTCTAGACAGTAGCAATGAGCAAACTGAGAATAAAATTCCAAAAAAACCTATTTATAATGGCAGGAAAAATACGAAATACAAGTACATTTAACAAGAAGTACAAACATATATTCAAAACTAAAAACATGGTTGAAAGAAATTAAGGACGATCTAAATAAACAGAAAGATAGCCCATGATTCTGGATCAAAAGACTTAATACTGTTAAGATGATGATACTCCCAAATTGATCTAAAGATTAAACACAACCAAAATTTTAGCTGACTTCTTTGTGGAAGTTGACAAGCTCACTGTAAGTTTCAGATAGAAACACAAAGGACCCAGAATAGCCAAACAACCTTGAAAATAGAACAGAGTTGGAGGATTCACATTTCTCAATTTCAAGACTTAATACAAAACAACAGGACAGAAGCAAGGGAGGAACTTACAGATAAATGGAATAGAAGACCAATAACAGCAAGTGTTGTTGAGCAATTGGTAGAATCTCAACAATGGTTCACCGTTGATAGGAATGCAAAGTGGTACAGCTGCTTTGGAAAATAGTTTGTCAATTCTTGAAAATAATAAGTATAGCATTACTATATGACCTAGTATTTACCCAAGAGAAGTGAAGACACATATGCACACAAACACTTGGGCCTTAATGCTTATAATAGTATTATTAATAATAGCCCAAAATGGAAACAACTCAACGTCCACCAGTGATGAATAGATAATGAAAATACAATGGAATAATATTCAGCTATTAAAAGGAAAGAAGGGGCTTCCCTGGTGGCGCAATGGTTGAGAGTCCGCCTGCCGATGCAGGGCACACCGTGCCCGGGTCCGGGAGAATCCCACATGCCGTGGAGCGGCTGGGCCCGTGAGCCATGGCCGCTGAGCCTGCGTGTCCGGAGCCTGTGCTCCGCAACGGGAGAGGCCACAGCAGTGAGAGGCCCGCAAACCGCAAAAAAAAAAAAAGAAAGAAAGAAGTACATGCTACACCATGGATGAAACTTAAAAATGTGATGCCAAGCGAAATACGCTATTCACAAAAGTTCGCATACTGCATGATTTCATTTGTGTGAAATGTCTAGAACAGGTAAATCTACAGAGTCAGAAAGTAGCTTAATGATCACCTAGAAGCTATGCAAGGACACTTTTTAAAATAGGTGATGAGGCGGTGTCACATTTATTCTGTTTTCACAGATTCCATTCACTGGGTGAAACCTGTAGCAAAAGGCATTTTAATGAAATGCTTTGCAAACCAAAACTGAAAAAAAATGATCCACATCACTGTTCAACATTGTTGAGTTGACTAAACCATGATTACTTTTCTGAAAATAAAAATCTTTGCGTGAATACAAAAAATAATTGTAATTAGGGCTTTTGGAAGAGCAAGAACTGATTAAAAATGCTCATCTTTTATTCATCACATACATTTTTCATCAGGGGACTATTTTTATTAACTCAGGCTAATATAGAAACCATTATTTTATGAAATTGTGGGAACAATTGGCCCATGACAATTTAATACTGTTTTCCAAAACTCTCGTTTTGCAGGAGCTTAGATAAGCCAAGTTCACATGGGTGTTTTCTTAATTTCTTAAGCACAGACCCTCTGTGAGGCAGTTGTCACAAGCCAGTAATTGACATGCAGTCATGGTGTGTTACTATCTCCCACGTAATACTCCTTAATTTCCACTAGGATCCTCTGAGTAGGAAGAGAACAAAAAGCTATGACATGGGGAACTGACCACAGGGCTTCCTGGGGTGTGTCCCCTCCCCCCCAACGTGAAAGCTCACATTTTCTGAGCTAAATCACATCCAAGAAAATGCTTCTTGAATGGCTGCAGATTAGAAGGGCAACACTGAATGCTTAGAGAACTGGAATATTTTAATTATCCTTGATCTGTACACTGCATAAGACTTCACAGACACAGAACAACCAAGAAATAGAGCAATTTGCACAAACTTGGCAGATACTGCAAGGGAGACACAGATAAGAAACTTCAACCTTCACTTATCGTCCTCTTTCCACTGTACCCCATGCTCCTGTGTTGATAGGTAGGAAATGGAGTTTTCGAGTAACCATGGAGAAGGATAATAACAAAAGGTATGCTTTGGGGAGATTCTTTATTGAGAGAACACAGAGAATTAAGTCCAAGGCTCTTAATGAGGGGGAGGTACGGTAAGATTATGTTTTCAGCTCTGGGTAACATAAATCCCTGTTACAGTTTATAAATATACAAAGAACTTAGGTTTTCGTGTAATAAGAAGCCTGGATATGGGCAGTTTATAGATGAAGTGGTCGTTCATGTTGTCATCAAGAGTCCAGATCCTTCCCTCATTTTCCCCCCAATTCAGCAGGTGATTCCTGCCACATGGTCACAAAATGACTGCTATATCTCCATCCTTTACATCTATATTCCAGGGAGAGAAAAGGGGGTGGTGCCAACAGACTTCTTCTCACAGGTCTTTGCTTTTTATTAGAATAGGTTTGCTTTCCCTAAAAAATTTCAAGTATGTGACCTTGATTCAAACTGGGTCACGTGATGCCTAGTTACAAGAGAATCCAGAAAATATTTTTGCTTCCCGGTCTCTGTGGTAAAGAATGGCAGGGAAGGAACAGGATGGCTGTAAGGTGGCCAACTCAAAGTGTTTACCACTGAACTGAGTCCTACAGTAAAACAAGGAATGCTCCCAGGCCCGTGAAAGAGTGAACAAAAATTTTAATCTCTACTTTCAGTGAATTTGATTTCATCTTATCTTAGAAATGATCGTGAATACTGATGGAACTCGATTTTGACAGTTTCCTTTATCAACATTCCATTAACCAAAAGCAATTGATTGTTTTGGGAGGCACACATCAGTTAAAATGAGTGTGTGGGGGGAGAAGACAATCAGAAGACAGAAATGAAGAATTATTGCGAAATGTGAAATCACCCTCCAAAGAGAAATAGCAGAAAGAATTGCTGGCATTAATTACTAGGTAGGTAGCACTTCAACGCCCCTCAAAAATAAATGAATAAGGTGTGGAGAGCTAACACAGCTAATAGTGGGGTGACCTTTTGCCATCCAGTGGAGACCTGAGTGTGTTACAGCATTTAAGTAAAATCTGCTTTCCGAGAGAGGCCGTCATTCTCCCCAAGGTGATGGGATGCTTCTGTGGCATGAGCTCTATTTATTTTGCAGTCAGATGGTAACTTCTACACTTTCGCTTTTGAAGGTCAACAATCTATCTTTGTTTTGTGGAGGTATTTTTGTGCTCAGTAGAATGGCTTAAAGGGATGATAATTAACAGGAGGTGAGGACCAAGAACAAATGAATTGTGAGTTTCTGGAAAAGCCCCAGCTGTATTCTAAAAGAAGATGTTTGACGCAAATTGGCAGTATAAATCAAGGTCTTCTGAAGCTTGAAGTGGTGTGTTCGCATGCTGACCTATCAGGTTCCTTTGAATCTTCTGTCACTGTGGCCTTCGTCTTCCCTGGTCAACAAGAGAAGGACATTTGCATGGAAAGAAAAATGGAGCCCTAGGACATGTTAAGAGCAGAAGAATGGGTGCTCTTGATGGAAACTGAAAACCAATTGAATGTGCTATTTTTTTCCTGGAAACTTCTTCTCAGTCTTTAACTAGTGTCTCCCTCTTACCATCCGGTCTCCATCCAAATGTCACCTCCTCAGGGAAGCCCTCCCACCTAGCACACCACTATTCCCAAGCGACCACGTTTATTTATATCTTTCCTAAAGTTTTCACAGTTTGTTCTTAATGTCCCCATTTATCTGTTTAGTTTGTCTCTCCCACTAGTTTTCCAATGAACTGACAGCAGGAACCATGCTCATCTATTATTTTAAAATATGCATTTGATCGTCTCCAATTTCTTTCATCCCTGTCTTACAGTTGTCAGAGTCCAGGTCTTTTGCCTCCTTAGGTAGGTTTCTTGTTATAGGTATTTCATTCTTTTTGATGTGATGCTAAATGTGATTGTTTTCTTAATTTCTCCTCTGATACTCTCTAAGGCTTAGATAGGCATCAGTTTACAGGCAAATTTTGTATCGGGTTTGATTCTAAGTGCACCTAACTCCTAGACTGCCACAAACAATTTAAAATCTTACTGGGGCAGTGAACGCTTATACCTGAGTGAGAAGCAAGGGGTGGGAGGCATGGGAAATCATCGGGACTGGGGTGAACTGGGGGTCCTTATTCTCAGACCCAGCTGATTGTTGCCACATAGGAATTCCGGCCAGCATTAAGGAAATCTAACAGAAGGAGAGAGGGCTGAAATATGGTTGTTTATCTAAAAATCTCACTCTTAAAAAAAAATTGGGAACTAATTAAGATCAAGTTTAACCACAGTGCACCTAAACGGAGTTTTATAGAGCACCTATCGTTTATCTGAAAATTGCCAGTTTTCAATCTCTGACCTCCATATTTTCACTCTTTCAAAAAGCCAAAGCTTCTTTTAGAGACTACGGTATCGTTAGATTAAAGCTCCCCTTCCATCCCATGAAGCTGATATAATGATTCCAACGTACTTTGTACTCAACTTTTAAAAATGTTTATATGGCTAGACGTAGTTATATGGGGAAATTCGATTTCTATCAGAAACCACACTTTGTGTTAGAAAATTAAGTAAATCCGGTGTGAGAAATCGGAGCTACGATATGTACCATGTAGAAGAATTACACATATATTTAAATCTGTTCTGCTCCTTCAGCCAATAAAATTGTAAAATGCTATTTTGCACTCATGGTTACAGTCAGATGGGGGTTGAAGGGCTTTCTGGAAAACGGTGTATAAAATTACTTATTTGGAGTGTTTAATTTTAATATTGCAAATAGTGCGCTGCTTTTTAGAGTTTGTACCTATATGAAGCTGGCTTAAAGAATAAGAATTTGAAAATAGGCCTGCTTCCCCTAGACAGGCGCTATTGCAATGCATGTCTGTATCGAATGAATTTAATTGTACATAGACATCTTCAATGATTGTTAACTCACCGGCATTTTTATTACATTATCCGGAATTAAGGATGGCTGAATAATCTTTACTATCACAAACAGGCTTGTAAATCATGGTTTTAGAATTTTTTATTTTTCACAGTGGAGACTTGCCTGCGCTTCTGGTATAATTCCTAATTTTCTTAGAGTTGCATCACGAGTTGAAGTAACCAAGCAGGGACATAGTTCAGAGAGTGGAATCCTTTCTGCTATAAAATACGGCGGAATAAAGTGCTTGGATGTTACATTTTCGGCTTATTATTTACTATTTACAAATCTTAATTTCCTTGTGTTGAATTTTATTTATTTATTTTTGGCTGCGTTGGGTCTTCGTTGCTGCACGCGGGCTTTCTCTAGTTGTGGCGAGCGGCAGCTACTCTTCGTTGCAGTGAGCGGGCTTCTCATTGCGGTGGCTTCTCTCGTTGCGGAGCACGGGTTTAGGTGCCTGGGCTTCTGTAGTTGTGGCACATGGGCTCAGTAGTTGTGGCTCGTGGGCTCTAGAGCGCAGGCTCAGTAGTTGTGGCGCACGGGCCCAGTTGCTCTGCGGCATGTGGGCTCTTCCTGGACCAGGGCTCGAACTCGTGTCCCCTGCATTGGCAGGCGGATTCCCAACCACTGCGCCACCAGGGAAGCCCTGGGTTGAATTTTAAAAGTTTTATTTTATATTTTCATAGGGATTGTCATTTCTATCTTTTCCCCCCCTTTTTTTGGAGTGATTGATGAAACACTACTGAAATGTTTAGCAAGAATGTGGTGAACACTCGTCGGGGTGAAAGATAATGGCCTCATGTGGTCCTGATGGCCACAGCGGTTTGACCTGTGTCCTCCCCTTTCTTATGGATTCAAGGAGAGTTGTTCATTTTTCAGTCTGTTCAGGTGTTTACTTGTTAGGAGGGAGGGACAACTTCTTTACATGCAGAACTCTTGAGTGTAATTGATGCACAAAAGAAGCTGTGCGTGAGTCACGCATATGATTCGATGAGTTTGGACATATGTACGGTAAGTCCCCTATATACGAACCTTCAAGTTGCGAACTTTCCAACATGCGAACGTGCGCTCAGGCGTGAGTGCAATTGCAGCTCGCCCTCCATCCCCTATTGCTGACGATCCTTCAGCTCTATCTCCCACCTCCTCTCCCTCCTCCAGTCAGTAACTCTTCTTGCTTGTTCACTGGATGCCAGCCCCTGATGCCAGCTGTTGTACTGTACTACTGTACTTTTCAAGGGACTGTGATGTAAGATTAAAAATGTTTTCTTTATTTTTGTGTGTTTGTTTTTATGTACAGTGTATTATTTGTGTGAAAAGTATTGTAAACCTATTAGAGTACAGTACTCTGTAGCCAATTGTGTTAGTTGGGTACCTAGGCTCACTTTGTTGGACTTACGAACAAATGGGACCTCCACATGTGCTCTCGGAACAGAACTTGTTCGTATGTAGGAGACGTACTGTATATACCCATGATACTATCACTACCATCAAGGTATTAAACATGTCCATCACCTCCAAAAGTTTCCTCTTGTCTCTTTTATTTGGTTTGGTTTTGTTTTGTGTTGGCATGAGATCTACCCCCTTAAAATTATTTTAAGTACACAACATCGTATTGTTAACCATAGAACCTACATGATACAGCAGCTTTCTAGAACTTATTCCTCTTGTATAACTGAGACTTTATGCCCATTGGCCAATAAGTCACCATTTCCCCCCCCAACCTCCATCTATGAGCTTGTCTATTTTAGATACATCATATAAATGGGATTATGCAGCATTCGTCCTTCTGTTTCTGGCTTATTTCACTTAGAATAATGTCCTCCAGGTCCATCCCATGTTGTTACATATGGCAGGACTTCCTTCTTTTTAAATACTGAATAATATTCCATCGTATGTAGGTATCATGTTTTCTTTACGCGTTCATCTGTTGGTGGACATTTGGGCTGTTTCCATGTCCTGACTATTGTCAATAATCCTGCAATGAAAATAGGTGTAGAATATCTCTTTGAGATCCCCTTCAGTTCTTTTGAATATATACCCAGAAGTGGAATTGCTGGGTCATACAGTAACTCTGTTTTTAATTTTTTTGAGGAACCTCCGCACTGTTTTCTCTAGTGGATACACCATTTGACATTGCCACCAACAGAGCACAAGGGTCACGATATCTCCACCTCCTCCCCAACACTTGGTATCTTTGTTTTTTTGGTAATAACCAGCCTAACAGATGCGAGGTGATATCTCATCTTGGTTTCGATTTGCTTTATCCCTAGTGTTTAGTGATGTTGAGAACCTTTTCATAGACCTGGTGGCCATTTGTATATCGTCTTTGGAGAAACGTTTATTCAGGTCCTTTGCCCGTTTTATAATTGTCATTTTTTTTTTTTTTTTTGTGGTACGCGGGCCTCTCACTGCTGTGGCCTCTCCCGCTGCGGAGCACAGGCTCCGGACGCGCAGGCTCAGCGGCCATGGCTCACGGGCCCAGCCGCTCCGCGGCATGTGGGATCTTCCCGGACCAGGGCACGAACCCGCGTCCCCTGCATCAGCAGGCGGACTCTCAACCACTGTGCCACCAGGGAAGCCCCTATAATTGTCATTTTTAATTGTGTATTTATTTATTTTTTCTGTTATTGAGTTGTAGGAGTTCCTTAGAAGCTGTTTTACCAGTTTAAACTTGAAGGCTGTCAGCTGGATTCAGCTGGTGGGCCCCAGTGTAAATTATGAAATATAACACATCTGTAAATGTTGGTATGTCAAAAAGTCTATAGGCACACAAATATGGGAGACATTAGCTCTGCCTGTGTGTGTATATCCACAAGGAGACAGGAAAGGTTACATAGTGAAGATGCTCTTGGGAGTAAGTCTTGTAGGATGGCCCACAGTTTGCAGAGAAAGGAGGATCTCGTGCTCCTGGAGGCCCAGTCACCCTCTAAGAAGGCTGGAGATGTTTCCATTGCTGTGCCCTTATCAGTTCACTTCAGAACAGTGGAAAGAAGGAAAAGACTTGTCAGGAATGATTTGCAGAAGTGTTGGAGAAGAGCCTTAGTACAAATGTTAACCTGGAGAAAACAATCAAACACATGCATTTCAAGGGTGAAAAGATGCACATCTTTTTCTGATGTTTCCCCCTCTCCTCTTAATGAAGGTGAATTATTTAACGGTCGATAATTCTCCAGTTTCCAATTTAATGAGACTTTAGCAGCCCTACGTTTGGCACGTTCTTTTCTGTTAAGCTTTTCTCAACTAAACCCCAGAGATAAAAGGTGTTTTACTTCAAAGAAATCTGATTTTTCTTTTGTCTAGTAAATTCAACTGGCATGAATTCAAGCACGCAGTATCAGACCTCAGTGAAATCCACGTGAGCTGTTTCCCTGTTTGTTCTCAAAGTCCTTAGGAACAGTTCTCTTGTGGGCTATAATTGGCCTTTGTGAATGACATCAGTAACATTTGAGTGTGTAGATAAACACATTTGTAGAAGTCTACAGATTGAGGGCCCGACTATTAAGGCAGATCTGGAAAATATAAGAGAATAGCTTAGAGAATTAACAAAATATTGGATAATATAATAGGATTAAAAAAAACCAGAAAGTCAAATTTATCTGGATTGGTAACCGTGAAAAGTCTAGTCGCAGTCACTGGATTGAAAGGTCGCTGTATGCTTTGGGGGTTCTGTTTCCAGGGTCCCCCGAGTGCTGCCTACAGCAGACACAGCTGGGGATGGAGGACAGGAGACAGAGGGGAGGCAGGGACCAACTTTGTCACTGACCACTGGCGTCCCACTCATGCCAACAGAGGGGAAACCTCACAGGCTTGAACTATTTGCGCTGGGAGATGTGATGGAACTTCCTTTCCCTCATCTTTGCTGGAATAGGATGTGCGTCCCATATCTTCATGACCTGGGGTCGAAGTTTGGTTTGAAATTAGACGATGGAGTTGCTCTCTGCCCCCGCTGCCCCGATCCCTTGTTCAGAGTCAGAACACAAGCAGGATCTTTGGCATGGAGAAGACTTGATTCAGACTTGGCCTTGGCAAAGCACTATTAAATGTCTTTGATCATGGTGCCTCTCTCCTCTCCTCTCAACTTTCTCCTTGATAAATACAGGTGGAAAAAAAAAAGGCGGGGGGCTTTGGAAAGTTGGAGGAGAGCCCAGGTGAGAAAGAAATGTGACAACAACAGACAGGAGACCCTCAAGACTGTCACACACTAAGAGACATCAAATATTACAATATAACGACTGTATTTATACTCTTGTGGGAGAATAGATGGTGGAAGTGCAGAATTTAAAACCCCCACTTTTGATTCATAAAGACTGAACAGTAAGAAAGAAGGAGACGTGTCCCCAGCACCCACAGGTTGAGTCCATCATAATCCACATCGCAAGACGTCAAAATTGCAGACTTTCTTTTCCACCTGAATTTGCCCCAAATGTCACCCATTCCTTGACTCATTCCAAAGATTCTTTGTGATCTTCAGGGGAGAAAAAGCTTTTCATTCATCAGCAAGATGGCTTTGCAAGGAAACTTAATACGCATTTGAAAGGAGGTCAATATTTTTTTTAAAAGAGATCAAATATACCTTTGAAAATAAAAGGAGTCCCAGTATTTGTGCAGAAGAAGAAAAAGGAGTGACCTTTGAAGATCTATAAAGGAGCCATGATGGCTGTTTGATGGAGAGTAAGAGTAAAGATTTTTTTTTTTAATTAATTGGGGTTTTAGACAAATTAATGACAGGAAATTCTTTTGACTTATGGAACCAGTTGCCCACATCAGTATTCCCAGGGACTAAGTGTTCGATACAGAAATCTTGGCTAGAACTATCAAAACCAAGAATTCAACATTCATGTCAACCTCATGACCTGTGATACTGCTTATTATCAACTATTTCCAGGATGAGCTAACTGGGGCATTGAGACAATAAATAACTTGCCCAAAGTCCCCAGGTGAGAAAACAGTAGAGCTGGGATTTGAACCCAAGAAGTCTGATCTCAGAGTCTGAGCCCTCAACTTCTCAAAGTGACGTGTCCGGAGGGGAGAGAGAAAGGAATCAGAATAAAGCAGGAACAAGATATGTGAGAAGAGAGAAAAGAAGGGCACGTGGCTTTGGCCATCAGAAGGTCATCAGTGATCTTCTAGGGGCAATTTCAGAAGAACGTCTGGATGGGAAGCATGAGAATGAGAATGGGAAGAATGAAGAATAAAGGAGAAGACAGGATGTCGAGGTGAGACCTGGTCCATTGAAACCAACAAGGTGATAATTTCCCGAATGTGATAGCAGGTAAAGACAAGGAGTGAGTCAGGAAACGAAGGGCCATCCCACCTGATAGTCTCTGTTGCTTCCAAGACTTGGGAGGCAGGAGTTTCCCTGAGAGCTGGGAGTGTGGGAAATGATTCAGAGATTGGGAAAGGGACTTGTTGAGGAAGATACCTGGATTCATGTCCTGGGAGAGTTGAGTGGCCTTGGGGGTCAGCTCAGGGCTGGAGACCAGGAACTAGTAGAGAAATCAAGAATATCTTGAGAGATTGTCCTCTAGCCCCTGACAGCCTGGGCATGGGTATGGCCTAGGTAGGCGTTTGAAGTCCTCAGGAGTTTTGAATTGGCTGGGTAAGCATAGTGGAAAGACGAGAGGACCAGGTCGTGATGGTCTTTGTACAAGGATAATTAAGAGGCTTGCTCGTGAGATCCACAGAGGACAGAAAGTTCATCAAGAAGGGATGTAACAGGGCTTCCCTGGTGGCGCAGTGGTTGAGAGTCCGCCTGCCGATGCAGGGGACACGGGTTCGTGCCCCGGTCCGGGAAGATCCCACATGCCACGGAGCGGCTGGGGCCGTGAGCCATGGCCGCTGAGCCTACGCGTCCGGAGCCTGTGCTCCGCAACGGGAGAGGCCACAACAGTGAGAGGCCCACATACTGCAAAAAAAAAAAGAAGGATGTAACGCACAGGAAAAACAGGGAAGGGTTGAAAGAGAATGGGGCTTTGTGAGGTTTAAGGGCAGATATAATGAAGGAGGGCACGAGAGTGGTGCTGTCTGTAGCGGGTGTGACTTGGGATGAGGGTTCACTGCTACAGCATCTCAGTGAGGGTCTGCGCAGGTGGGACAGGGTTTAAGTCTGACGTGCAATCCGCAGGATTCTGTAGGCTTCCCAGGGACACGCCAGGCTGGGGTGAGGTTCTGAGTTCATCTCCGCATCTTGCCTGAGGGGTTCCTTGTCTCCCTCCCGAGGCTAAATGTGTCAGCGAGGTGCCCATTTAGCCAGTAAAAAGAAAACATTCCAGTCATTCCTGGATGACTTTGGATTTACTCACGTTCTGAATTGTAGGTTTCTGGTTTTTTTTTTCAGGAATGATCCTCTCAGGTGAAATGTTTTCTTTTCACATGTTTATATATTTTTAAATATTTAATTTTATATAGATGAGATCATATGAACTGATTTAGAAACTGATTTTACTACTCTGAATTTGGGTTAAATGGTCTATGAAATGAAGACCATCATAACACCCACATCACCAAGTAGCATAAAGATAAACTGAGATCGTATTGTTAAAAAGACTCATACGTAATGTCTCCCTTCTCTGGTTCAGATCCCAAGCCCTGATGTCAGGGAGAATGAGTTGAAAATTGCTGGTGTTTTTATTTTCCTGGCGAAATTGGTGCCATAATGGAGCAGTAACATTAGCTAAGTTTACAATCTATTCAGCCAATCAGCTGTGAAATAACTTGGTTCTTGAAGATTTATTACTAATTTACGTGACACCCATTATTTCCAATTATTCAAATACAGTCCTATTGAATTCGCATTTCTTAGCACACACTGGTTAAACTATGTTTCAAATTTGAATAAAATATAACTTCCATATGTATTTGCAAAGCTGGAAGTTTTCTGCTCCCTTATTGGTTTACATGAGACCTTTCCCAGGGAAATGTCTTGGCAAGTCCCCTTGGGCTGGGGACGTCTCTGTGGGACCAGTTACTCAGTGACCGGCTATAAAGATTCAGGGAGGGCAAGGTGTTGCTCAGTGGGGAGCTCTGGCAAAGAGCCCATTTGTCCTGAGGTCAAGGGGACTGGAGAGCTCTGAGGGCAGAGGGATGTGAGGGTGGAGAGAGCTGGGGTGGGAACCAGGGGGGTGGCAGGAGGCAGAGTGATGGGCCTTTTTCACACAGCCCTGGATGCCCTCAGCAAAGGGGCTAAATAAGGGTGTGTCCGCTTTGGCCCTATTAACATCTGCGGTCGGATAACTCTTTGTTGTGGGAAGGCTGTCCTGCGCATTGTAGGCTGTTTAACAGCATCCCTGGCCTCTATCTACCTACTGTCATCCCCTTGCAGGACACGACAACCAGAAATGTCTCCAGAGAGTGCCAAATATCCCCTGGCCAAGGGTGCAGAAGTTACCCCGTTTGGGAACCACTGAACTAAACCTCTGAAATCCTTGTTAGGATGGGACGTTATTGAACCAGAAATCAGGCTCAGTTTGGTGTCTGGATTGACACAGGGAAAAGAGAAAGAAACACCGGACAGAAGAATTGCACAGAAGTGACCATGGGGAAGTGAGGCCCTCAGGTATTTGCAGATGGGGTGTGTGAGTAGGGGAGGGGCGTTTGTGGGTACAGGGAGTGGAGCATCTCATGTTCTGGCCAAGGGTCACCACGTACAGTTGTGCAGGTTGCGAGCAACTCTGGGGGGTCATAGTTCATATTCACAGTGATCTTAGATTTTCAAAATACTCAAGACAATATTCTGGTAGACTGTGGCAAACTTTCTTGAGAAAGGCGTTTTTCTATTTGTTTGTCTTTTTTTTTTTCCTAATCCACCCTTTAAAAGTACCGCTGAGGTGAGCTATGGAGCTGTATATGAGAAATCAAATTACATTGATGTAAATATTTAGAGAAAGGGAGCTTTATTAGAAATGGCCGGGTGGGCTGCAGAGTGAGTGAAAGAGTGAGATTTGGAAGAACGTGTAAGAAGTTCTTAACAGTACTTCCAACTGGAGTTGGAAGCTCTGCTTGAGCTCTGGACCCAATGATCTTTGGGCGACTTTCTTCTTATATATCTATGAATCAACTGGGTATGACTTCTGCAATCAAAAACAACAAAAATCAGTTAAAAATGCAATAAATTTGAAAAGTACCTTTATAATTAAAATCACGCAAATTATCTATGTGTTTCAAAGGAGCCACGAGCATGTTGGGGGCTTTAAGTGGCATAAATGACTTCAGAGAATTAGGATTTTCCTCAAACGACTACTTCTGCAGGACAATTTTGAACATTTCCAGACCCCATCGCAGGCTTGCTGTGACTTGTCTCTGCAAAGCCAGATGGAAGCTCTTTTACGTAGAAACTGACTGAGGATTTTCTTCTGGTCCACGTGTAACAAGGAGATGCTGCCCTTCCTCACCTCCTGCCAATTTCCAGGTGATGGACATGCTGGGTCGAATCCCATTCATCTGCAATTGTATTTAGGGAATGCAATCGATTAAATGGAAAGGTGTTTGATGATGAAAATGATACACTTCTCACATCCACAGACTCTATGAACCCGGATTTTATTAGGTGTCAAAAATTAGTCCATTGTAGGTCAAATTCACCCTCAGATTTCCCATTACCTCCTAACAAGTTAAGGTCCAGCTAAGGGATCCAGGCTCCTTGAAGGAAAGGGATTGCCAAATACTGCAATTTTATCTTCATACTCATCAAGAACCTTGTTATAAGACAAAAAGAATGGAAATTACTTCCTATACCTCCAACTCAGTGGTGCAACGGGGGTGGCCTGGTGCCCTCCAGGCCCCTTACGTACAGCTCAGAAACACATTTTTCAAGGGTTTTAAATTGGTTCCTGAGTTTGTACATCCCTTTCAAAGGAACCTCTTATTTAGATTCTTTGTCTTTTAAATCAGACTCCGATGTTAATCAGGCAACCCAGCAGGATGGGTGGAATGTTTCTTATTCCACGGGATTTCATAGGCTTTTAAAACTTGTCTGTTGTTTTTTTTTAACTCGTTTTTGATGCCTATGCCTGGAGCTGCTGCCCACACATCTCTCACATAAACAGAAGCCACTACTGAAATCTTTCTGCTATTAAAAAAATATATGTATGGAAGAATAAAATGTTTGGGGTATTACTTGGAAAAACAATACACCCGAGAGTTGCCTAACTGTGGTCTTGAACTAAGGGTAGGCAAGAGACTCACAGATCATCCATTCTTTTTTAAAAAAATTTTATTGCAGTATAGTTGTTTCACAATGTTGTGTTTGTTTCAGGTGTACAGCTAAGTGAATCAGTTATACATATATCCACTCTTTTTTAGATTCTTTTATGGCTAAAAAGCACATGAAAAGATGCTCAACATCACTAATTATCAGAGAAATGCAAATCAAAATTACAGTATCACCTCACAGTGGTCAGAATGGCCATCATCAAAAAATCTACAAATGATAAATGCAGGAGAGGGTGTGGAGAAAAGGAAACCCTCTTGCACTGTTGGTGGGAATGTAAATTGATACAGCCACTATGGAGAACAGTATGGAGGTTCCTCAAAAAGCTAAAACTAGAGCTACCATCCATTCTTAAAACAAAATTATGTCTTTGATCAGATCAAAGAATCTAAACAATCTCATGCAATCATTCATTCTCTAAGCATTTATTGAGTGTCTAATATTACCCGCTGGCTAGGTTGCCTGATTCACAAGCTCCTGGGGTCAAAGACTAGTGAAGAGATGGTTCTCTTACACGGTGAGTACTTTATCCGGACCCTGAACATGGTATCTCAGGAATCCCTAAGAATGTAATTTGGAGGCTTCTCAGGAAAATCTCAGTTCCCAAATTGGACTCCCATCTGCCTTTTATTTATGTTTTTTTTTACCCCTCCAAGGGAAGAGATGAGGGTAATAGATGGTGTCAAACTCATCGCACTCATTCCTATAAAATATCTATATTGCAACACACAGGGCACGTGGATAAGATGCGATTCATTTCCTCAATCTCCTTTGATGTGTTCAAGCACTTTTGGCAGAAAAGTGGCCCTGAATAAATCAGAGAGGGACGTATCCCTTTGTGTCTCAAATGATGCAAAAGAAAGTTGAAACTGGATTTTATGGATGCAGGAAATAATGGATTTGGGCTTAGATAGAGGATGCTAACAAATATCAATGATGTACAGCTCCTTCCCTGGAGGGAGAAGTTCCTTTTTTTCCCAACAGGGCAGAGGGTCCCCCACGGCACTTAGGTAGTGGGCTGCAGCGTCCCCCGTCTCCTACCCACAGCTGTAAGAAAAGCCAGCTCAGAGATTCAGGACCGACAACTGGAAGTTTCTCCTTCCATGGAGAAGGTAGCAGTCTGGGTGCTGCATGTGACAGCAAATGAGTGGAAGGTAACCCCGTTGGACCACTTTCTGTCTCCATCTCCTTGGGATCCAACAAATGAAATTATTCAGCCCAGAAGCATTTTTAACTTTGACATCTCTTTAAAAAAAAATTTAGTAAGGGTCAAGGGAGCATTCCTCTAGGGAGGATGCCTCTAGGTTGAATAATAGAAAATTAAGGTTGGAGGAGAAACAGATGGGGATGTATTTGAATAGTGAAAGGTGGACCAGGCAGAAAGAAAAGGACATGTTCATTCTTCAAAGATGGGCGTTGCTTAGCTCAGGACCTGCGGAGATTTCAATGTGGCTTGAGGCTGGGCTCCAAAGGAAACAGCTGTGTATCACCAGACAGGACGGGAAAGAGGGGCTGGATCTTTCGGGGACCTATAATCAATGAAGGCGTTTGGACTCTAGCCAAGAGCGATGAGGAACCTTCAAAGATTTTAAAAAATATAGATGGTCAAGGTCAGAATTCAACTTAGAAGCATCACTCTGGAGAATGTAAAGAGAAGGAATTCAGATGACTCAACAGAGGAAGCCAGAAGTGCTAGTCTGTCCTGAGTCTCCCCAGCTGCATGTGTGTCTTCTCCTCCCAACTTCTGGCCACACTCAAGAAGCAGGGACTGAATCCTTACATAGGACTCTTAGACAGTTCCCAGGACTCATGTGATCTCTTCCCTAATCCGTCTTACATTTTGTATCATCTGCTTTATCTCTTCTTCTCTGATAAAACGCTGACTTCTGCAGACAGGCATAAACTTAAAAGGACATTTAGCCCAGTGTGACATTTATACCACGAGGTGAGAGATATTAAGATATATGGATAAACATTTGATTTCATCATTATGGTGACATTCATTCTTGTTCTATATAAAAAAGAAGCATGATTGGGACATCAGATGCATAATTGTATAGATGTTTTGGCCTATTACAAAGGGAAAATAAGTATTAAAGTTTAAAAAAGTCAATTTATAGTAAAAAAAAATTATAAGAACAAGGTAAATAATAGAACTTGTGGTCCTCGTAGAGAGCAGAGTATGACACGTGAATGACCTCAGTGTGGGAAACTGAGTCTCAGAAAACTAAGAACCTTAAACAGAGGGTATTTCACCAAAGCTTTGAGTTTCTCAAATTATCCATATGATGCAATATTATCCTATAAACAGAAGCTCTTCAAAATTAAAATGAATGCTCTGTGCACTTGCACTACACTTAAGAAAATGTTAAAATTATGTATGTTTTAGATTTAGATTTTCTTTCCTAGTGGTTTTTCTGGAGCAGGTGAATTTCAGCAGGACCTAGCATCCAACGACACACAGGAAGTGCCCATCTGGAAGCAAGCGTACCCACACATCTGACCGCGTGGCCCCCTTGTCACTGATGGGGGGACCGGGTCTGTGTTCTGGGGGGCAGGGACTGGGGTAACTATTCCAACGTTCTCAGGGATTTCAAGAGCCTGGGTGTAATCGAGGTCCTGACTCGGCCCAGGCATCTGGATAGAGATCCCCCTCAGTTCCTGCTGCGTTTTGTTCCTGAGGCTTGGAAGTGGTGTCACATAATGAACCTCGTCACGGCACAGCTGTCCTGGCAGTAACATGACACCAAAAGCACAGGCAACAAAGGCAAAAATAGAGAAGTGGGACTCCACAAAATGAAAAGGCTTCCGCACAGCCGTGGAAACCGTCCACAGAATGAAAAGGCAACCTACTGGATGGGAAAATATATTTGCAAACCATCTATCTGATAAAGGAGCTAGTATCCAAACTAGATAAGAAAACAACTGGTGTTTTTTAAGGTAATTCCACAAACGTTCATGGAACTACCGTTGCATTCCCAATACACCCCAGATACTTAGAAGGCTTCAATACAATGTTTTCAGACTCTTGCTGCACTCGGAGCTGGGAGTAGGGAGACGTCCGGGGGCTTGGTGTGATTGGGAGGTATAGGACATATAGGATGGAGAGGCATAGAGGCTGGAGATGGAAGGAGGCTCCTTTCTTCACAAGGCCTTGGAACAAGCATTTCTGTCCTTGTTACAAGGCAGCAGGGAGGAGCTCAGAAGCATCTCAACAAGAGAAGTTATCTGCAGATCTAAAGAAAGGGAAAGGCAGGAGGCAGGAGCTTTCGAGACTATGACCCTTCCTCTTTCATTTTGCCTGGAGTAGGGTCCTGGGGAGTGGAGCTGGCTTGTATCAAAACATAGTCTTCGGGCTTCCCTGGTGGCGCAGTGGTTGAGAGTCCGCCTGCCGATGCAGGGGACGCGGGTTCGTGCCCGGGTCTGGGAGGATCCCGCATGCCGCGGAGCGGCTGGGCCCGTGAGCCGTGGCCACTGAGCCTGCGCATCCGGAGCCTGTGCTCCGCAACGGGAGAGGCCACAACAGTGAGAGGCCCGTGTACCGCAAAAAACAAACAAAACAAAACAAAACAAAACAAAAAAACATAGTTTTCATTTCTGGATGCTCACGTACTGTCGTGGAGGTTCTGTGGTCGAGAACAGGCTTGAGAAGGCTCATTCCGCCTTTATTAACCATGCTAATTTAGCTTCCCTGAGAGCACTTATAGAAATGACTGCAAGTACCATGACAGGGTGGAAAACCCAGAAAATAAATGTACTTGAGAAAACTCCAGTATAGAAATCACACGTTAGGCATGTTGGTTATTTGTGGTTTTAGCTTTAATTTCTGCAAAGTGGATATCTTCTCAATAACTTCAAGGCCCTAGGACCTTCTGGTCGGTGAGGGCTTCATTCTCATCTAAGTCATAGCAGTTATTTTTATTGCCATCTGGTGCAAGTTGTTAATATTAACATTTATTTGCCCAGACAGATTTCGGGAGCTTGTTACATCGAAGGGTGAGTAAACTTCCCAATTTGAATGAAGAGGTGTTTACAGAAAATGAAGAACCTATTATAATTACTCAATATCATCTCTCTGTTTGCAGTCAAAGTGCATGATAATTTTGGACCCAGGCAATCAGGCTTGAGTCGGCTAGATGTGTAAATGCACCTGCTAACAAATGTCACACACACACACACACATATGAATGGAAGTTGAAAACCTATTTATAATAGCAACTGCTTGGGAACCATAACCCAGACCCACCCTGATGGGATGTGGATCTGGAAGACAGGTGGTTGCTTCATCCCTAAATCCTTACAGATCCCACGGGAAAGGGACATGGACTTACATGAACTCTGGGGAGGCGTGAGCTACAAGAGTTGTGGGATGTGAAGGAGGCGGGGATTCACATCCTTACATTAACTCATTAGCTGAGACCCTGAGTGATTTGACGTCACGGAGTAACTAATCTCTAAAGTCCATATATGATCATTATCTCCTTCACATATATTAGGGATGAGAAAATTAAATGAGATTGTCCACGAAAATTAGTAGAAATGTGCTTTTCACATGCAGCTCAAGTAACATTGGCTACTGTTACTATTTTTGTCCATATCGTAACCATTCTTTCTAGAGTATAAAACCCCCATGGACTCTAACACAGAAGCAGATTTACATTGGAGAGGGAAGTCTTTTCTCTGAAAGTGTTTTGTAACATTTTGTGTTGTTTGTGCCAATATTCACGGCGTCATTCATTCCATTTCTTATCAACTGCAGAAAGTTTGCCGTTTTCCAACACGCTCAACCCCCATCGGGGCCTCCCAGGAGACCTCCACGAATAGTTTATTTTCCTAAAGTTTCCGGAGGTTAATTTACTTCATAAGGCTTTTTTTTTCTTTTTGCTGTACGCGGGCCTCTCACTGTTGTGACCTCTCCCGTTGCGGAGCACAGGCTCCGGACGCGCAGGCTCAGCAGCCATGGCTCACGGGCCCAGCCGCTCCGCGGCATGTGGGATCTTCCCGGACCGGGGCACGAACCTGCGTCCCCCGCATCGGCAGGCGGACTCTCAACCACTGCGCCACCAGGGAAGTCCCATAAAGCTTTTTAATTGATATAATTTTTTTCTGTTCTCTTAGGTACCAAGAAGCTGGGGTCTGGGAATATTGTCATCCATTAATGATCCTCTAAGTGAGCTTGTTCCCGGAAAAAGAAAAAAAAAAAAGCAGCAATATTTCTAACGCTGCCCAACCAGCTTTTCCCTTAATTAAGAGTGAGCTCCCCGACAAGTCATGGTGGTTAGGGATAGAAATGCATTAACAAAATAAACAAGCTGATAAACTTTTACCAGACACGGTGGAAAACATTCCCCCCCCCCCCGCCCCCCGCCGTGTGCTCAAAATTGAAAGCTGATTGCCATTTCATCTGTAATTACAGGACCCTCTTACACAGGCAGGCACTTAAGAGAACTTCTGCAATTGCTGAAATTGAGAGGATTACCCTGATAGCCCTGGTCAGAGCTGAGTGGAAAATGCACTTTCTTAAATGCACTATTCTTAAAATAGATGAGGCAGACTCTTCTCGGGCCAGGAGGTGAAGCAAGAGTGTATGTAAGTGGAAGGTGGCAGGTGGCAGAGAGGAAATGTTTTTTGCTTTTTCCTAATTTTCGGTTATCACTGTCTTAAATGTACAGGGTCGTTTAGTCTCAGCCCTAATGGCATAAATTGAACCATCAACAGTACCACCCAACAAAGGATGGTGAATTCTACACACCGTTCATGGGAAGTGTTTAGGGAAACTCATTTTATGTGGTTTTCCAAAGCTGAATGGAATCCAGTTATTTTGAGTGGCTTAAGCAGATATCTGCTGTTTCTCAGACAGACAAATATGGCAAATATCTGCAGAGGACAGACGTCTGTCCTCTTTCCGAGGGACATCCAAGGAGACCCAGAAGCTGGGCAGCCGACCCAAGGTCACACTTCCTGGGGACACAGGGCAGAAGTTAGAAGACAGGGCTGCTTCAGGGGGCAAGGAAGGCAACCTGGAGCCTTTGTCTTCCTGTGGAACAGAATCCATAGATAATTTGGGGCAAAAATAACACTCCTGGGTTTCCCTGGTGGCGCAGTGGTTGAGAGTCCGCCTGCCGATGCAGGGGACATGGGTTCGTGCCCCAGTCCGGGAAGATCCCACATGCCGCGGAGCGGCTGGGCCCGTGAGCCATGGCTGCTGAGCCTGTGCTCCGCAACGGGAGAGGCCACAACAGTGAGAGGCCCGCGTACCGAAAATAAATAAATAAATAAAAAATAACACTCCTGATATTCATCAACTGAGTCAAAAAGCAGAGCTATATCTAGAATGGGGTGAATTAGGGTGAATTAGGATATCCTCAACATCCTTGTGAAGTGGCAAGCACAGCCTTTCTTTCTCAACTATTTTTTTTTTTAAACCGGCTTGTCCTGTCCTAATAAACTTATTTATGGCTGCGTTGGGTCATCATTGCCGCACGCGGGCTTTCTCTAGTTGTGGAGAGCGGGGGCTACCCTTCGTTGTGGTGCGCGGGCTTCTCATTGCGGTGGCTTCTCTTGTTGCGGAGCACGGGCTGTAGGCGCGCGGGCTTCGGTAGTTGTGGCTCGCGGGCCTAGTTGCTCCACGGCATGTGGGATCTTCCCAGACCAGGGCTCAAACCCGTGTCCCCTGCATTGGCAGGTGGATTCTTAACCACTGCGCCACCAGGGAAGTCCTCTTTCTCAACTCTTATGGAAAACGTCTTCTGCCATAAGGCGATGGAGAGAGGTTACCCATAGTCTGGATCCAATGGGCAGGGTAAAATATTTTTAAATTAGTTAATAAAAATAAGGGTGGGAGGTGTCACATAAAAATCGAGGTTTCTAGATCCTGTTGAAATCATAGGATCTGGTGCCCCTAGTCTGTCTTCTCACATGACAGTGGGACCCAGGACTGGGTCTCAAGTCTCCCTCCCCTTTAGATGGTGCCTGGTCCCTACTTGATAAACTTGTAACCTGGTGAGGCCGGTAACGAACCCAAGTTTAGATGCTCGCTGCTTGAAAGGCCAATACTTGAGAGGCAAGTGTTTGTAGAAAAGTGTTTGCTTTATCCAGGAGGCCAGCAACCCGGGAAGATGTTGGACTCATGTCCTAAGACCATCTCCAAGTTACCGGTCGGGAGACAAAGGTTTTAAAGGCAGTGGGAGGGAGGGGGAGGGGGCTGCAGGTGACATGATCAGCTCGTGCTCAGTTCTCGGATGGGCTGGCATCAAGGTGAAGCTTTGAGCATCGCCAATTTTCTGGTTTCAGCTGGTCAGGGGTGTACGCGCTTGCGGTCAGAAGTTTTCAGCTGGTGGAGGTAAAAAAAACAACAAACAAACAACTTAGGAATGTGTGTTAGACCTTTATCTCCATCTTTTAGGAAACTGGGAGCTCAGTGACTCTACTATGGGGCTGGCTTGTAGCCTAAATTGTTACCAGTTTCCCGGGCCAACAGGCATTCTTTGTTTTCCCATCTTCACGTTTCCTCATCACTCACTCTTGAGCCAGTGTTTTGAGACTCAGCGCAGGCCTGGCCTTTACCTTAGATACAGGGACACAGGGGCTTGTGTGCGATTTCCATCCCCTCTTTTCTCTGATACTCCTCAGTCTTGAGGGGAACAGTGTTGGATGAGAAAGGGAATGACATTTTGGGTAGAGAGGTTAATCATAAACTCAGCAGAGGAGCTCAGTTTTAGGGGGACTTGGTTTCACACTCATCACTTAGTGGGGATCACTTACTTATATTTTGGGTCTGGATCCCCCAGGCGTTTGGGTCCCCAGAGAAAAAGGGATGTATAAAAAGGATGTAGAGCTGTGAGTTAAGTTTTATTTGGGGCAAAGAGCCTCCGATTCTGGAGGCGCTTGTAATTCTCATTCCATGTGGTTTTTCCCAGACCCAGAGCGTGGCAGGGGCTTCGGTGGGGTAAAAAGACAGCTTCTCTTGGAAGGGGCTATTGTATGGCTGTGCTCTGTGGGCTTGTTGGTTATATTCTGTCAGATCAATGCTTTGGGGGGGAGCACCGTTGCCTAGAATGTTACCACTTTTCTTAATAAACACTTTTATGTTACCTGGGCAAACCTAACACAACTTCCTTGCACATCTGTCAAGTTAATCCATTGGCTGTCACCTTGTATTTTGAGTCAAAACAAATACACAGACTGATCTTTAATTTATAGCAGGAATTTCTTTAAATCATATGGGGCTAAAGGAGAGGCTTTATTGTTTTTTTATCCCAACATGCATTCTGTGAGCATCACTTAAGATCACATTTGTTCAACAGGTTGAATAAATCCAGCTGCTCTGTTTGCTGCCAGGGTTATTCAATTTCCTCTGTCTTTTAATCCTCCTAGTTCTTCCCAAATTGTTTGCTGAGAAAAAAATTCTCCTCTGTCACAAAGAAATATTTAGGTCACTTACTGAAGTCATCTTTGCCCTGAAAACTTAATTACAGAACGGTTCCGGTTTTCTTGTATGTTATTAAATGATGGCATGCCTTGTTTGGACTTAATAGGTCTGTTCCACAATCAAATGAAAGCCAGTTAACAGGAAGTATAATTACTGCTCTTATGCTGTAGTTATCACATCACGAGACAGCTACTCTCCCAAATGCGATCCATCTCATGAAGAAGTGGCCCTTTTTATTTAAAAAATAAATAAATTTGGAGTCTGAACTGCAGAGGGATCTAAGGTTTGTGAATTTCCCTAGTTTGGGGATATTATTTCTAACCAATTAGCACACACAGAGACAGCGTTCGGTGCCAGGATAGATGGGCCCCCGCATTTCTGCATGCACCCACTTTCCCTGCGCCATGAGTTTCTGTAGATGTGTCCACTAAAAGGTAGCAGAAGTGGGTATCATGAAAGGAGGCACATTTTGCACTGAGTGCATTTTTGATGTTGAAAAGACCTGCATTTTTTTTTTTTTGTGGTACGTGGGCCTCTCACTGTTGTGGCCTCTCCCGTTGCGGAGCACAGGCTCCGGATGCGCAGGCTCAGCGGCCATGGCTCACGCGCCCAGCCGCTCCGCGGCATGTGGGATCTTCCCGGACCGGGGCACGAACCTGTGTCCCCTGCATCGGCAGGCGGACTCTCAACCACTGCGCCACCAGGGAAGCCCAAGACCTGCATTTTTTATACGACATAATCCCTTAACAATTACAATAATGATCTATGTGCACTTTAGCAGTAACCCTGGTTCTGCTGGGCTTATGGAGTTATTTTGACTAGACATGGTTTTTATCTTATTCTCCTCTTTAGAACGCAGACCTGCCACAGGATGCAGCTTCATCCACCCTCTCACTGTATCCAGAATGCTCTTTCTGCCCATTTCTTCCACAAGGAATCAAACCTCTTTCATCTCCACCCCTGAAATATGTTAGGGTATTCCTGCATGATTTATTCTTCCAGATCCCAATAAGAAGTGCTTTTGCTTTCAAAAGAGAAGACTTGGAAAGGCAGTGGTTCATCTTCAGGAAGGGGCTGGGAACGCTATTTCTCTCTCCCTCGGTTCTCGGAAAGCAGGGCATTTCCTGGTGGACATCATGGCTAAGAGACATAATTTCTCATTTCCCCTGGGGAAGGCTCCCCATGCTTGCCCAGGGGGAATTGCTCTCTTTTACCAAAGAATGCAAAGACCATAACGCGGGCGGAGGAAGGTGGCACTTGTCTAAACCTGCAAGGTCCACCCACAGGTATTCAGGTGGCAGAGACATAGCAGAGGGGTCAGCGGGACACAGGAGTCACAGCTGATGGCCCGTCTATCCAAGCCACTGTGATGGGGACCGGGAGGGAGCATTGGTGTGGAGAGACAGAGCTGAGCCAGCGGACTCAAGACCAAAGCCTTCCTGTGCCATGTGCAGCACACACATAAGACACAGCCACAGGCTGGACTTCTCAGGTCTCTGGATGAAGCGTCTGGTGAAGACGGAGCTGACCCTGGGTGGTCAACCCATCCATTATCTCCCTTTTTAACTGCCTCTGAGCAATGACGTACCCAGCCTCAGGGTGTGGATTCTGATTGGCTGTGGTTAGTCATGGCGCTCCAGATGGCTTTGCTGGACATTTTCTTGTCCTTCCTGGCAGTGGTCAGGTGACCTGAGAAGATATAGCAGGAAGTGGCCGAGACCCAGCCCCTACCTGATAAAACTGAGGCCACGCTTTGTCTTCAGGTTTCCTTCTCCAGGAGACACGAGTGTCAGGAAGTTACGTGTGGACCTGCCTCCAGCATCTTGTTACCATGAGGCGACAGCATGAGGATGAAAGGCCAACTGGGAAAGTATGACAGCAAGAAAGGAAGGAAACAGGCCAAGTGACAAAACCACCACCCTCTGCACTCCCTGCAAATGAAACGTTTCTTGGTCTATGGCTTAATCACTACTGCTTGAGTGGTTCTATTGCTATAGGTGAAACATCCTACAGGATACAGATGGGATTTTGTTTTTCTTTTTTTCTTAACCTTGGATGTGTCGACTTAAAAAAAAATGTACAACGTGAGAGCTGTGAGTTAAGTTTTATTTGGGGCAAAATGAGGACTGCAGCCCGGGAGACAGCGTTTCAGGTAGCTCTGAGGACCTGCTCAAAGAGGCGGGGAGAAGGTCAGAATATATGTGATTTTGGTGAAGGGGGGGTACATGCAACTGAGCACATATTCTTTTGCAGAAGGTTTCTGCTAGTCTCGAGGAGCGGTCGTCACCGTGAAGGATTTTAGGGCTTTTCTAGATACGAGGAGACACAAGAATTGGGCTCATAAAATCAGCTCCTGAAAATCTCTAACTCTCTGAAGACCTGTTCTGCCAGTTTTTCCCAGAGCACAGAGGGCCTCCTTCCTGCTCTCCACCCTGAACTCCTTTCAGGGGCCGCTGAAAGTCAGCGGCTGCAGCATCACATGATTTAATCCTTGTAGAGGTAGATGGCAAGAGCCAATGGTGAGTGCCCATTTCTAGTTGACAGAGGTAAAACATCTTTATTCCTGAAAATTTAAGAAAAACAACAAAGTAGGCAAGGAAAACAATCACCTCTGACCTCGAGATGATAAGGCTTCCCATGCTTGGAGGCCTGATATTCACATCTCTCTAAATTCCCTTTCTCTGGATCAAAGCAAGAAACACACATCATCGTGCTGTCTCTGCCCTCAGGCTTCCCCTTGATCCTTCAAATTCCAAGGGAGAAAAATGGAAACATTAAATAAATGCAAAAGCTTAGCTTTAAAATTCCTCTTTCCTGAGTAGCCTTCTGCAAGGACCCTTGTCGCGTAGTTCCTGGCACGTAAAAGTCACCCAGTAGCTGTTCTCTGGCAGAATAAGGACCATATTGGATTCCCCATCTTTCTCATCTTTCCAGCTGAGAAGCTGGGACTTGCTAATTGACACATAAAGAAAGTCACTCATTGGCCTTCTTTCAGGCGCAAGTCACTTTGGAAGATTAGTATGCTTAGGTGATCCCATTTTAACAGCGAGATAATCTTGTACAATGACAGGCAGCTCTTCAGAAACGCAAAAATCACCGCACACTAAAGATTTGGTTCTGAATAGCAATTGATGAACAAGGCACAGCTCTTTCAGGAACCCTCACTAGCCACACAAAGGAAAGAGTCTTGGTGCCGTGAGGGAGGACTCTCAGATCAATGAGGGTGATAAGTAAGTGGCCTTTGCAGAAAGTCTGTATGTTCACTGATGCAGCTTTGAATATTTGACTTTAAAAAGAAACATAATCTAGAATGCGAAAATACAGACGCTGATTCTATGACCACTGTTAATGTCAACTGCTTGGAAACCCAAGGCTAAAATAAGCCACGCGAACCCTTGATTTAAGTGCTGTTATGAAATGTGGCTGTGCTTGACAAAAGCTTGAAAGGTACTTTTGTTGAGTTTCGTGATGTTTATGTATGTGCCTTGCTGAATTTTTAGGTATGTAAATCTGTTCTCCATAAGGATGCAGGCTAGTTATTTTTTAAAATGCCCTGACAGGCATTTTAGAAAATAGAGTTAGAATGGGGGGAAGCCCACTGGCCAGGATACAGCCACGCCAGAGGTAGAAATTGCTGCATCTCTAGACTATATCAGGGCAGGGACAACGTTAAAAATCATCACCTTAACTACTTCAAAACAAACAAGGCTTCTAAACTCTGCAATTAGTTCATTACACTATTATAGGTAACACAGCTCTATTAATAACATTTATTTCTGCACATCCTAATTATTTCACAGCAAACTTATTATTCTATATAATAGCTGAGTAATTGCTTGAATCTAAGTAGCTGCAAAGGTTAGTTATGTTTACTTTATGTGGTTAAGTGAGTTTAGGGAGTGTAGCAGTCAGCAAAGGCAAGCATATACAGAGTAACAAATAACCCACAAGTCACTGCAGCCTAACACACACCAGAAAAGGTCAATTTCTCACATATTGTGGATAGCCCTCTAACTAATCTCAACTCTGTGGCTCTGATTACCAGGAGGTAAGAAGTAAACAGATTCATATACAGCAGCCAGACTTTGTAGAGTGTGGTCTCATTTGAAGTGATCTCCAAATTCTGTAAGTGAAACTGTAAGGCTCCTTTGATTATGGAGAGGACCACACTCTGGGAAAGGAGGGGTGCAAATATGAATCTAAAGACCAAGATGTATAGAAAATAGAATCTTAAAAAAAGAAATGAGATCTACTTTAATCCCATTGACTTTCTCATTTAAGTCTTGAGAGTATACAATTTTAGGGACCATCTCTAAGAAAAAAAAATTAAAATTACAAATAAAAATCAGGAATGGATCTGCATATTTACTTAGGAAGAGAACCTAAACCACAACAGGTTAAATATCGTAAAAAGTTGATCAATGCCACAGATATCACAAAATTTCAGGAAATGAATGCAATATCATTAAGTAATGGCCTGACGCACCTCTGTAATACTGTTCTTACACATATTTTTTGAGTACTCCTTGAGAGCTTCTTTACATGACGATGATTTTGAAATACAATTTTCGTATAATGATGTACAAATCAAGCATTCCTTACATTTTTTAACATTGATATTTATGATGTCTAATACATGTGACATGTCTGCTATGTGCTGTATGGCTTTGCATTTTCTGATAAAGTTTATTTTGTGCAATTTTCATAAAAGAAGAAAAACATATGATGTGTTATCCTAGTACATGCTGCGTAGTCAGGTAAACTCTTATAATAGGGAATTTCCATTTTGATTAGATGTCAAAGAGGACTGAATCCTCTACTTTTTTAATATTTTAATTTTTTTAAACCAAAATATAGTTGATTTACAATGCTGTGTTAATTACCACTGTACAGCAAAGTGATTCAGTTATATACATTCTTTTTTTTCATATTCTTTTCCATTATTGTGTATTGTAGGATACTGAATATAGTTCTCTGTGCTATATAGTGGGACCTTGTTGTCTACCCATGCCGTCTATAAAAGCTCACATCCGCTAACCTCAACCTCCCACTCACTCCCTCCCCCAACCCCTTCCCCCTTGGCAACCACAAATCTGTTCTCTATGTCCGTGTGAATCCTCTCCTTTCAATATTCCTTGCCTGATAATTGGGAAGGACAACCACCCCTCACCCATGGTGCTGGACCCCGTCCCAGCGAGGAGACCCAGGCTTCTCTTCCAGCTCTTGCTAATGCGTGTGGGCAAATCTCAGCCCAACAAGAGAGTATTTAGTGCCTTCTTTTGGGTGGGAAACAAGAGGGCTGGAGGGTTACACCAGGTCCAGAGACCCACATGTGGCCATTACTACCCTTCAGTACCAAGGAGGCATGAGGGACTCCACGTGGGAATGGAGAACAAACAGGATGGGTAACAGGCTGCTTCTGTTTTCAGGCTCCCAAACTATTTAGGGGATGCATCACCCAACCACCCTCAACTTAGAAAACCTCCTAATCTTGCTTGCTTTTCTCTCAGACCGTCTCACCGTCCCCCAGGCATGTGGATTGTTTATTCCAGGTGAACAAGAGAAACTCATTCTGACAAATCACATTTTCTTCTTTCCCTACTGCTTAGATCAGAACCTAAAATCTGAAATTCAAGAGAACAAGATTCTTCTGACTCAACGCCCACCCCTCTCCCCATCCTCTGACTTTGTGCTGTCTGGAGAGCATTGGCTCTGTCTTGAGTTTAAAATTTCTGTGATGAATCTCAAAAGTTATAGCCATAGATTTGTTTGCCTTTTATTTGCATCTCTTCCACAACTGTTGTCATTTGGGCAATAAGCCAGAAATGCCCCAGCTGCCTGGTTGTAAATAAAAGTGCAAAGGAATGTGGGGAAAATGCATACCTGGTTTAATATTTCATATCATCCAGACACAGATGTAGTTGTGTGACCGACAGAGGGACCACAAACGCTTGGAAGGCAGCCAATTCCAACAAAGTTCTGTATCCCAAACCCAGATGCTCTCTATCTGGGTGGGGCCTGGTTAATTTCAGTGTGGCTTCCCCAGGGCAGGAGATGCTGTGGTTAATAGAAAAATCAGCCTAGAAGGGGAAAACCAAGATTACTCCCAGAGAGAAACCAGACGGGATTAAACAAGCCTCTTCCTTCCCTAGTGTGTGTTATATTCATTTAAATATTTACTTAGAGCAAATACATTTTAATGAATTTTCAGTTAAAGTTAAATCGACTCATTAAACCACATTTAAGAGATGAGCAATGCACAAACAGCAGTGGGAGTGACTTGCTAATTTCTGAGTCTGTTTGACTTGAACCGGGGGAAAACGGTCCGTGTGAGGGTGGGGATCTTCTTAGATCAGACACAGCCCTTTTTAGTATACAAGGCATTTCACACCCATAACCGAGCAAGGCTGGGGTGAGCGGGTGAGCATCCCCAGTATTCAGGACCTCAGAGAAGTTGAATAACGGCGGGGCTTCTCAGCCAGCAAATACCAGAAAGCAGACAGAAGTGACTCAGAAGCTTTTCAGAACCAGCCTCCCTGCCCGCAAGTGGGAAACACCCCGAGGAAAACTCAGTCTCCCTTTCCCAAACATTCGCAACAAGATCTATTTTCTGGCCTTTTTTTTTTTTTTTTGGATGTCAGATTTTTAATCCTGATTATTTACCATTTAGCATTTACCAATCCAGATGTACTCTATAACACTATAGCAACTATGACATCCTTCTTTTTTTTATTGGAGTATAATTGCTTTACAATGTTGTGTTAGGTTCTGCTGTACGATGACGTGTACAGCCTTTCTGAACCTTAGAAAGTTGACCTTTATCTTCTGCCTTCCAATTGGGTTTGGCCAATGGGAAGCACCAACCAGACCACAGACAGCAGGAGGAGAGACGTATCAGGGTATTTCTTTCCTGCTTCTCTGATTTGGTGACAAGACTCTGACAGTAATCCCACCACTCCAAGATTACAGCCTCTAGAAGAAGATTATCCCTTCTCCAAGACTCCACCCCTGAGTTCTGGTGACACTGGCTTCTCCTCTTGCCCTTTCAAAGATAAATGAAATACATCATATGAAAAATGCTAACAATAAAAATGCTTATCATAAAAAGCTATAGAAATATTTTTAAAATGTGGCTGGTGTTTCACCAGACTCAAATGTATTTACAGAGTTGTAAAAAAATATCACCACCATATATATTGAGTTTCAAAGATATGGCCAATGTATGAGGATAAAAATAATTTCTCTCCAATTCCTTGCTCTGAACTCAAGAAGACATAGTTCTGTCTCAAAGAAGGTTTTGCAGAAGCTGGACTAATAAAGCAGGTCACCTCAAAGATCACTGGAAGAGGGCTTCCCTGGTGGCGCAGTGGTTGAGAGTCCGCCTGCCGATGCAGGGGACATGGGTTCGTGTCCCGGTCTGGGAAGATCCCACATGCCGCGGAGTGGCTGGGCCCGTGAGCCATGGCCACTGAGCCTGCACGTCCGGAGCCTGTGCTCCGCAACGGGAGAGGCCACAGCAGTGAGAGGCCCGCGTACCGCAAAAAAAAAAAAAAAAAAAGTAAATTCAGCTCAGTTACAAAAGCGTTTTTTTTTTCATTAGAAAATTGAGAGACATTCATAAAAGAATAAAATAAGGAAGTAATGCTGGTCCCTATGTGTTTCAGGGGTTCCCAAGACCAGCCCCATGTTCAGAGACCCTCTAGAAAGACTCACAGGAATTGGCAGAGAGATATTCGCACAGCTGAGGTGTAGCTCAGTGGCGTAGATATGATATTCAGGGGGGCTGTAAGGGACAGTGGTGGGTCTGGGGGTGTCCACATGCAGCCCCCTTGTGCTGTCCCTCCAATGAGGGCCACACAGACACACTTGCTCCCAGCTATAAGAATGCGGCAGCATGCACGCTGGGTTTCTGCCCAGACTCAGACTCAGGGCTTTTACTGGGGGCTGGTGACTTAGGGCACCATCTGCCTGGCTTGGCCAAAATTCCAGACAGTGACAAGGACAGCAGGTGTTCAGCACGAACCATATCATTTGCACAGACAGCCTAGGCACAGTGAGCCCCTTTTATTAACTATCGGCTAGGAGCCATTCGACACTGAGAGTCAACTTAGCTCTCTGACGCCAGCCAACCTTGCAAGCCGTCTTCCTGTTCCAAGGATAACAGTCTCGGGCCCCCTATGATAACTTTTCTCTGCACACCATGTATTCAGAGCCCACCTTGAAGGAGACCCCTCCCCTATGCCACGTCATTCAATTTAATCCTCGCACACGTATAGACTAGGAGCTGTTACTGTTCCCATTTTACTGACAAGGCACAGGAGAGTCAAGCACCGTGACTGTGTGAGCAAATCACACAGCCAGCCCGAGGTAGAGATGGGATTCAAAGGAGGGGGTCTCACTCTTGATGAGACCCCCCCCTCTTCATGCCCCACCAAGAAGCCTGATGGAAGAGTCAGGGTTAGAGCCTCCCATTGCCTTTCAGTTGGCCCTCGCGGCAAAGCCCTCCTTTCCTTTGACTTCTCCCAAAATGAAAATACAAGGTGTCTTGCCAGCTATGTGATTATGGGTCGTTTCCCATAGGTACACCCCTGCGGGGTTAATCGTATGTAAACCGGGGGACCACCTGTTTCATGGCGTTCTTCTGAGTATTGAAAGCCAGTGTGTGATAAGGAGGGATCTCTTTCTTTGGCAGTACTGGAGGGTAGACAAAGGCCAGGAATCTGCAAAGTACCCGCCTCTGCATAGGAGGCTGATGGGAAAAGGCAGGAGAAGGGCAGGCTAAGGTTCCCGCGCTGGGGCTACTCCACTCTCTCACCCAGCGTCCAGGATCCAGACATCTTCGTCCAAAAGACAAAGTTCCATCCAAGTCTTTCTAACTGAGCTGCTGCCCCCCCAAGACTCCTCTCCTTCCAGACCTGGTCTCATGACCGATCGAGTGTAATCAGACCCAGATCAATCCAGCCTTGTTCGTATTCTTCCTTACCTACTTTGGTTTTCAATAATCTATGTTCTTATGTTTTTCTCCTGTAGCGTTGATTCTCATGGCATGTGTTATATTGTGCACTTGAGATGTTAATTTCATTTCGCTAGAATTTTAAAAGGCAGAAATCAGGCCGTCCCCATTTTTGTCTTCTCATTTTCTCACGCGTTGCTTAAGAACTTAAATTACTCTAGTTTGCATTTACCACAGAAATAAATGGAATGTGGCAGATAAAGTTTAGGTTATGTCACGTTCTTATGGCCCATAAAAAGCGCAAACCATCTAAAACACCTTTCCAGGAAATTATAAGAATGTGAGAACACCTGGAAGGCATTTGAGATGAGTCCCGGTAATCCCGCGAAGGCAGTTGTAAATGCATTCATTTATGATTAAGTGTACACCCTCCTCGGCGCTGCCTAGAGCTGAGGGAGCCAAATCCAACTGTGAAAACCCTTTAGAGAAGAAAAGCATTGCTTGAGAAGCAAGGGTTTGAAGAAATCAGTGAATTTTTAAATAAATACATGTTGATAATTTAAATCTAAATGAGTTCTGGGGCGAGATGGTGGTGGGACGACCCCTTCCAGTCGGTAATCCTGAGATTAGAGGGTCTGTCAGTCTGGATTACGTTGCACATATTTAATATTAGTATTTCCTTCCCAGTGTACCGGAGCACAACTCAGTCAAACTCTCTAGGCAAAACTAGGAAGATCATGGAGTAATATTTTCAGGTATTAAAATATACAATGCACATCTTCCAAAATGGATGTATTTTGTATTCCACTCTTCCTAGCACAAAAATTGCCAAAACCTCTATGTATAAATATGGGGTTAATGTGCTTATGTTTGAGATCTGCAGATGATCCGTCATGGAGGCAATAACAGGCATTTCCCTGTTCTACAGAAAATGAGTCCAGGGACTTGTAATTTGTCCAACCTTTTCCCCAAGTTAGAAATAACAAGGCCAAATAAACTGCATTTTCTAAGACATTGAACGAGGCTACCTTTATGAATGAATCGTGGCTTACCAGTGGATTGGCAGAGAGAGAGAGAAGAAGAAGAAGGAGAAGTGGAAGGGGAAACGGAAGGAGAGGGGAAGGGGAGGGGGGGGAGGGATTTTGCCTTCTTTGGCCTAAAAGATAGTCATATTGTTTACATCCATTTTGTGCTTCAAATTGGAGTATTCATTCATTTTATTTTTAGATTCAGTTGATTTTGTAGGTAGTGCATATTGTAGGACACAAGTCATCAGCTCGGAGGAAACAAATTTCATTCATTCTATCCTAGCGCTACTTCTAATACACAGGACAGCCCGTGCAGCCGGGGGCCTGGGAAGCAGGTGTGAGATATCAGGGCAGTCCTGCTCCGTCCCATAGTTCATTTCAGCGGTTTCGTTGGTTTTCAAATATATCTTTTTCTCCTTGTATCGAGGGGCCTAGTTCGATGGCTTTGCACTGCATTGCTTGGTCGAGCACAGTACCCGATATTGACATTTCCTCGAGTCAGAGAGAAGGAGCCGGGCTTATTCCACACGTGCTGTGGTGTCAGTGCTACTTACTCATGGCACAAAATGTTTACAGTGATGATGCCAGTTTCTGGGTCTGCTGACCATCTCCTGTACCTGATCACCACAGGCTTGAGCCTCTGACAGACAGGGAATGGGGTCCTCAGAGCCACCTGAGTCGTGTTCCTGCAGGAGCCCTTCCTTGTCCGCACAGCGGTCCCAGCCAGCCGCCTGCCCAGAATCAGACACAAACATTAAACACGACTCCAAGTGGAAAACTTCCCACCACCTCCGGGAGGCACGCTCCGAAGATCCCGAGAAGGCTCCCATGGAAGATCTAGACTGCCACACCCAGAGGCCTCCGCAGCCCCTGGTACGATACTTGGAGAAATACCCAGATGTTGCCTTTAATACCTTTTCTCTTGAGGAAAAAGTATCAGGCAGTCTGTGTGCTTTTTTCCCATCATTTAATAGAATCTCAGTAGAACGTCAAGAACAGGAAAATCTGTAACAGAACAAAGCAAGAAGCCAACAGTGTGTACTCAGGCACATGTCATTTTCAGCAGGTTCAAAGGTCACAAGCCTAACCCCGGTACCAGGGGCTCCTTAAATGTCTGTGCCATAAATGATACCAGGGATGCCCTCTTTTTATAGTTAAATATGTCCTATGATTAGAAAATATGAATTCCCATTGTCAAAAACCTTTGTCTCTCCATATCATATGATATTGCTTATATGTGGAATCTAAAAAAAGGGTACAAATGAACTTATCTACAAAACAAATAGAGTTACAGATGTAGAAAACAAACTTATGGTTACTAGGGGGTGAGGGAAGAGAGGGGTAAATTGGGAGATTGGGATTAACATTTACACACTGCTATATATAAAATTGATAACTAATAAGGACCTACTGTATAGTACGGGGAACTCTATTCAATACTCTGTAATGACTATATGGGAAAAGAATCTAAAAGAGTGGATATAGGTATATGTATAACAGAGTCACTTTGTTGTACAGCAGAAACTAACTCAGAGGGTAGGAGTGGGAGTTTGAGTTTAGCAGACGCCAACTATTATAAATAGAATGGATAAGCAACAAGGTCCTACTGTACAGCACAGGGAACTATACTCAGTATCCTGTAATAAACCATCATGGAAAAGAATATGAAAAAGAATATGTATATATATGTATGTATAACTGAGTCACTTTCCTGTATAGCAGTAATTAACACAACATTGTAATTCAACAAAAAATAAAGAAATGAACAAACAAATAAAAAGAGCTAGGCCTTTGAAACCACCTCCAGCCGGGTTCAGATTCTGTCTCCCACTACTCAGCGACCCCATGACTTTGGATGAAGGACAGTGATAGCTCCATGAGCAGAATTTCTTGGCATTTGACACGTAGTACCTGTTATACTTGTTATTAATTGTGCTTATGTACTAATAAAATATACAGTGAAATCTTTAAAAAAAATCTATGAATTTGAGTCAAAAGTAGTGAAATGAAGTGAAGGGAAAATACATACTTCATAGATGTTGTCTGGGTTTGGTTAAAACCTGGCAAACCCAAAGATGTTCTCCTGGAGTTCAACCACATGGTGTTGCAGTTTCTTGGAGAAAGCAATCTCGTTTTTATTTTTTACATGATAAGCTAAGAGAGAACCAATCTACATATTTAAATAACATGACAGTGACATTCCTAAATGATAATTTACTGAAAATTAGCTGGAAATATTGAAAATCATTATTTTCCACTAGTCATCTGAAGCTGAATTCTTTTCTATCTATATGCAAATGTTGGGTTCCTTTGTCTACTTTTTTTTTACAATACTATAATATTGCCTATTTCATAAAGTTAAAATTAATAAAGTTCTGTTATGGATCGTGAGACTTTTTGATAGCAGGTTTGAAAGATTCATACCTGAATGTAAATGTTGCTATCATATGCTACTTTTGCTAGCATGAAGCTATAATTTCCATTTTGCTATTTAAATATAATGAATTATTTTAATATCTTCCCATCACTACAAGGATTTATTGATTTTTTTTTTTTTGCGGTACGCGGGCCTCTCACTGTTATGGCCTCTCCCGTTGTGGAGCACAGGCTCCGGATGCGCAGGCTCAGCGGCCATGGCTCACGGGCCCAGCCGCTCCGCGGCACGTGGGATCTTCCCGGACTGGGGCACGAACCCACGTCCCCTGCATCGGCAGGCGGACTCCCAACCACTGCGCCACCAGGGAAGCCCGGATTTGTTGATTCTTTAAAAAAAAATCAGACTTACGTTTTAAATTGAACGTCACCTTCTTAGAAGTAAAGCCAAGCAGTCAGATCTCCGAGTTTCTCTCTAATTATCTGAAACCTGCTCTCCGTGCCAGGATCTTTGGAGATTTCTCTTTGTTCCTTGTTATTTCCCTGGGTTTTATGTGACTGTCTAATTTTTAACTGTAATTTAAGTCCTCTTTGGGAGAGCAGCATATAATTAAAATTGGTCCTAATTGTGTGTTTTTATTTCACTGCTACTTAATAAGATATTATAAAACAATTTGGCGCACACTGGGAGATCAGGGCCCAGAGAGAGGTTGCAGTTGGGGGAAGCTTTCTGCCTTTTTAAACCACAATATGCAGACTAAAGCCCAGGTGGTCCCAGCATGTTTACAGGACTCAGCGCTATGGAAATGCACCAGAGGACACAGGGCTGTCAGCTCTTGCCTGCGTTCCTCATCAGCATCTAGATTCAGAAAAGGACTGGAAAATTGGAGACTTCATGTGACTCCAGTGTATGACCAGATCCAGTTACTGCAGCCAAAATTTCTGCTGACCCTCTAGCTGTGCAACCCAGGTGGCTTTTAAGATGTTATGTACACCGTGCATGTTTGTTTATTTCTTTATTCCATTCATCGCCTCCTTTTCAGCCCCATTCCTCATTAACCAGGATCCTTCCTATAAGATTATTAATGAGAGGAGAATCCCATCAGCGTAAACAATATCACAGCTTGCGTGTGTAATGACTTGCCTGAAAAAATCTTTGCGTTGCATTCATTATAGCCCTCGTTTTAATATAGTGTAATCAAGACAGGAAAAGTACCTCATGGCAAAGCCAAAATAAATAAATAAGAGTGAGGGAGGGAGAGAGAGAAGGTGGGAGGGGGAGAAAAAGTAACGGGTGGAAGATATACTGTGTCTGTGATCATCAACCTGTCAGAGTTTGCAGACACTTCTATGGGTATAACTTGTGGAAGCTTTTGTACAGAAGTAATGACACAGGCTAGCATTCTGTTACAATACCTTTTTATGTCAATAATTTTAACTCTTTGCTTATGATACCGTAGCTGTTAATGAGGTTCTGGTAATTGTGAGGGAATCCATCTAGCCAAAGAAAAAAAAAAGGAAGTTCAAATTTTTCACTGTGATTACTGCCACTGCCCCAATTTTCAAGGGTTCGCTACAGTCCAGGATTGTGGCTGGGACATACACAAGCAATTCAGGTGAAGAAAAGGTGGTAAGCATTTCCTGAATGTTTTCCAAATTAGTTCCTAAAAAATTGTGACAGCAAATAGAGACAAGGACAGGATGCTACAGAACATACAGAAGGGATATCAAGGCCTGGGGAACACAGTTCAGCCCATAACAAAAGGGTTCAATTATTGTATGCCTCGTCTCACCTCCAAAAATGTATTCAGGGTTCTGCTCCCTGTTGGACCCTTGCCCTGCCAAGTCTCACTTATATTCTCAAGTCACTTGGCCTAATGTTTCTACACAACATCTGTATCCCTGGCCAGGACTTCGGCATAAATCCCTATGTCCTCTACCTAGGTAGCTTGTCTAAATGTAGGGGGAAATGTATACTGCTTCTTAATTTAATCTGGTTTCCCCAAGGCTACTCTGGAACTGCCAAAGAAGGAAGACACAGTGCCCCTCATTTTTCCTTCTCCAGCCTTGGCTTTCTCTCACCGGGCCCCAGCCCACCCAGCGCTCACGGGGGAAGCGGTACCATTGTGAGTGTTCATTGGAGAGAGAAACTTTTCTGTTGGGAGTGACATAGGAAAAGACCTGTGGCCAACAGAACACAGGGACATAGCTGCTTCATTATGGACATTATATTCCTTCTTTCTTTTTATTAAAGTATAGTTGATTTATTTTTTAATTTTATTTTATTTTTGGCCACACTACGTGGCATATGGGAGCTTAGTTCCCCAACCGGGGATCGAACCCACACCTTCTGCATTGGAAAGGCAGAGTCTTAACCACTGGACCACCAGGGAAGTCCCTGAAATATAGCTGATTTACAATGTTGTGTTATATTCTTTCTTTTGAGAGACATTTAGGCAAATAACTAGCAAGTATTAATTCCTAATTAAGTAATAATAATTAAGCTCTAGATTAATCAGTCCAGTCTTTGGAGTCAAAGAGCCTCTGAATTCTGACTCCTGGCTTTCATGATCATGTTGGAACCAACACTGAAAAATTCTGACATCTAATTGCTGAGTACAGGAGTCAAAAGCCTCCAACAGAGACTTACCTGTTATAAACCAAAAGGAGGCAGAAAACTCAGGGAAGTGTGGAATCAAGAAAATCAGTGGAAGAGAGGGTTTCAGGAAGGAGCAGGTAGATTGGAACAAATGCTTTGAAATACACCTACTAGAGTTAGGAAAATGACAGGTATGGAGTACGATGAAGAGATATTTTGAGTGAGCGATGAAGGAATAGGGGAGTCAGGTGGCAAGAGCTCAAAAACCATTTGCTGAGTCAGAAATACGTAGACAGATTGTTTCATCACGCCAAGAAGTGTTATGCTGAAGAGCAAGTGAGAGAAAGTGATGGAGGCGGATACGGAGTCGAAGAAAGTCTGCTTTGCTTGTAGTTGATTTGAACAGAGAAAACTACACATGTTAGTAAGGACATGGGAAGAATCGAGCTGACAGGTTGATTATGAGAAAGAAGAATGACCATGTAAGGCCCTAGAGAGGATGTCTGGAATGGGCAACAGCCAACAGGCGAAGGAACTGACTCTAGAAAGGAAGACAGTCCCTTCTTTTTTCTTTTTCTTTTTTTTTTTTTTTTTTTTTTTTTGCGCGGTACGCGGGCCTCTCACTGCTGTGGCCTCTCCCGTTGCGGAGCAAAGGCTCCGGATGCGCAGGCTCAGCGGCCATGGCTCACGGGCCCAGCCGCTCTGCGGCACGTGGGATCTTCCCGGACCGGGGCACGAACCCATGTCCCCTGCATCGGCAGGCGGACTCTCAACCACTGCGCCACCAGGGAAGCCCTGGGAGAACATTTTGAAGTGCTTAATTACCTCTGTGAAATAAGAGACACACTCCTCTGCTGAAAATAAGATGGTAGGTGAGGATAGAAGGGAATAGAGGGGGACGTGGAAATGTATTTTCAGCATGAGAGGGAGAAGAAGATGTGGCGGGCTTTCTGCACCTCGGGGAGGACGTTGATTTCAAATTATGAAGATGTGCCTTCTTGCATGACTTTACCCAGTGGAGTTTGGCCACTTAGATCCAGGCAGAGAAATTAGATCCTAATTTTTATTCAAGGTTGTAAACAGAAGGGCCAGGGAGTCTGGAGTGCTGTCAAGAATGTTTTACACATACATATGTAAGGCGCAGACTTAAGCATTGTTACTGGGCAGATAGTAAGCTAGTCCACACGACCAGCTTCAGGCTGAGATGTTTTTATGTTTTGTGTTTTGTGTTTTAAAATGAGAAAATTTCTTTCTTTTTTTAATAGGGGCCCGTGGCATCTTTAGGAGACTGTTATAGTACAAAGCAGGATGTCTCTTAAGACAGATTATAGGGGTTCTCCTGACAGCGTATTTAAAATGATACTGGCCCTACTTCATCCAGCCATGGGAATGAAGACTCAGCAAGGGTCACTCAACCATCCCTCTTAGTTATATAAATATCTATTTGCTTAAAATCCTCATATAACAAACGTCTAAGTTGCTTCATTCCTCATCCATTTATTTCATCGAAAGGTTGGGCTTCTACTCAAATCAGTAAATGGGGTTACGAAAGGACAGAGTGTATTCCCTCATAAAGCTTCTATTCCAATGGCTGAGCAAAAATGGCATCACTCTCTTGGTTTACAAAATTAATTCTGGAACGTAAAGGGCTCAGTTTTCATAAGAAATCCAGGACCTCCTGGTCAGGTAGAAGTGAATACCCTAATTAATCTACTCAGAGGGGTACATTTACCCAAAATAAAATCAACTCATGGAAAATGCAAGGCTCAGCCAGTGACCCGGCTCAGCTAAAGGTCATACAGATCCATTCAGAGAGTTGTTTTCAAAATAACACACAGCTGGGCTTCCCTGGTGGCGCAGTGGTTGGGAGTCCGCCTGCTGATGCAGGGGACACGGGTTCGTGCCCCGGTCCGGGAGGATCCCACGTGCCGCGGAGCTGCTGGGCCCGTGGGCCATGGCCGCTGAGCCTGCACGTCCGGAGCCTGTGCTCCGCAACGGGAGAGGTCACAGCAGTGAGAGGCCCGCGTACCGAAAACAAAACAAAACAAAACACACAGCTGATTCTGGGAGTATTTATCAGAGATAGTATAATCTAGCAGGACCCTATGAGGCCTTCCCAGAATAGACCCCCCCTCTAGCAGGACCCTATGAGGCCTTCCCAGAATAGACCCCCCCTCATGTCCTCCACCTGCCTTTTGTCTGTAGAAAAACTTTAGTCAAAGAAGAAATTTAATCAGAGAAGTGAGAACATGCAGAAAGGAAAATTGTCAAGCAAGACAAAAGAATAATCCTTTAGCCATTAAACAAAGTCAAGGACCTTTAGTTCCTCCTCAAGGGCTATAGGTAATATTCTGAGCCGTGTCCTTCGAGCTGTTCTGCAGATACTTGAAAGCCCCACCAGGTGGGAGAAGTTACCTGTATGCTGATCACAAGCATGTAGACGTCACACGGGTTGGAACCAGAAGGTTGATGATGCCGACTCCCGATTACCTCACCACCAACCAATCAGAAGACTGTTCACAAGCTGACCACGCCCTCCTCTTTGAACCATTGCTATAAAACTCCTCACTACCCACTCCAGGGGCGTTTTGAGGGCATTAGCCTGCTGTGGCCCCCCTTTGCCTGGCAAAACCATAGAAGCTACTCTTTTCTGCTTCACCCAAAACTCTGTCTCTGCGTTTCTATTTGGCACCCGTGAACAGAGGCCGAGTTTCAACAACAATGGTGATCTAGAGAAGAATGGCTAAAACTGCACATGAACTAAAAAGACCGGTACCGTGGCACCCAACCGTGGCCTGAGCCTTGGTATCTGAGCAGCAGCGAATTAGTTTGCAGATCCTCACAGAACCTCTCTTCAACACTGCCCCCTGTGGCCCTGTGGAGTAATGACAGCAGTTCCTTTTCTGCTTGATACTTACAAGAAGACGATTGTTTCTGAACTATAAAAGCAACCATGGATACTGAAGGCTTTAGTATGGGAGGAGATCAAGACGGGAATTGTTATCTTTACTAATGAAGCTTGTGTTTCTTGAGGAATTACTTGGTGCTGGTAGTGGTGAGGTAGGGCAACGTATGTTTCTCATCTTTATGAGAAGAGTCAGACTGTTGCTTCTTTCATGCTAACATGTCCAAACTTTATTCAGAAACCAACTGAGGGACTTCCCTGGTGGCGCAGTGGTTAAGAATCCGCCTGCTAATGCAGGGGACACGGGTTCGAGCCCTGGTCCGGGAAGATCCCACATGCCGCGGAGCAACTAAGCCCGTGCACCACAACTACTGAGCCCGCGTGCCACAACTATTGAAGCCAGCGCGTCTAGAGCCCGTGCTCCCCAAGAAGAGAAGCCACTGCAATGAGAAGCCCGCGCACCGCAACAAAGAGAAGCCCCTGCTCGCCGCAACTAGAGAAAGCCCGCGTGCAGCCACGAAGACCCAACGCAGCCAAAAATAAATTAAGAAAAAAGCATCATGCACTTCTAGTTGATGTCTTATCTCAAATGTAATTAAATGATTAATTTTGAAATTCATTGTTTCATATCTGGCTTTTTACTTGATAGTAGATTTCACCAAGGGGGCAGGAATCAAGTGTTTTGCTCATCCCCTGACACATAATGGAGGGCCTGATAAAATTGTTGATACTCAAAAACACCTGCCAAATAAAAGTTGGATGAGCCAAAGAAATGTTATTTCACACTTCTATTAAACATTGAACATTGTTACCAAATTCCAGGGCAGGCTACATTTCAACTCAAAGGCAATGGGCACCTTCCAGGTGAACAAGCTACAGAAAGTACATCTTGGAATTGAAATTATTCCTCCAAACTTTTGATGTATAAGAAACCGGTGCCCAGTTCAGACTTCAGCAATTGCTCGTGTTTGATTGATTGTGTGTCTTCAGAGGTGAACATTACAAATTGGCTCTAAAGGAGAAACTTATCAAGGAGGTATTGATTTTCTCTAAGTGTCCCAGGGGCAAAGCTGGTCCCTAAGACAGGCAGCAGGAGGCTGCCATCTCCTCTAAAGCATTCAGAAAACCAGCATCATTAGTGCCATTGGTGGTGTTTTCCACTGAAATCTTATGACTATTTGCACTGAATTGGCCAGCATCTTTCCAGTCATGGATTGAGTATCCCAAACCACATTGGCTCTTCCAAGTATATCATTTGTCCCAAGACTGTTTGCACAGAATGAATAGATTTGCAAGAGCTGAACCCCTCAAACTTGGATTGCAGAGGGAGAGTTATAGCCACTTGATCATAGGCTGGGGCTTGTTTGGCTACAGTTTCCAAAAGAGAGTTCCCACTCAGTGCAGACAGGACCTCTCAGGGAGAGGGAAGGGAAGATTGCTTGTAATTTAGCACTGCATGGGTTATAAACATGGCTATTTACATATATTCATGTAATCTTGAAAGATTTATTTTCCCTATTTTCCAAAGGACAAAATTGAGACTTACAGGAGTTGTACTGTGTACATTCACCTGGATAGCAGGTGACAGGTGGAGCTGGTATTTGAACTCAGAACCACTGAACTCTCAAGTTCCAATCCTTTCCATAAAGAATGACAATGACACTTCAGTTCATATAACAAATCCAAAAGCATGGTTCACTGCCCAGAGGTGTACTGAGATTTTTCTGAAGGGGCATCTGGAGTTAGAAGGAAAAGTATCAAGATTGACTAATAATGAGGTCCAGCTTAATAAGAACTACTTATTTGTTATTCCAGTGCCACAGCATAATTAGTTTCCAAATGTGGTTTCTCTCATGTTTGTTCTGTTATTCTAGATTCAGGCTTTTTTTTTTTTTTAACATTCACTAATTTTAGTAGATTAAAAAAAATCACTCAGTAATTATAATATCTAATTATATTACAGAGAATAACCTCATTCTTTTCTGGAAGTAAACATGTGCCTTATATTAAGGCAGTCAAAGCATCTTATTGGCATGGCCCCAGAAGGCCAGGGGTGGCCTTTGACCCCATGAGATGAGGAAGCAAAGCAATCTATTTTATTTTGTTTTATTTATTTAGTTATTGGCTAGTTTTTTTTTGTTTTTTGTTTTTTTTTTTTTGCAGTACGCGGGCCTCTCACTGTTGTGGCCTCTCCCATTGTGGAGCACAGGCTCTGGACGTGCAGTTTCAGCGGCCATGGCTCACGGGCCCAGCCACTCCGCGGCATGTGGGATCTTCCCGGACGGGGGCACGAACCTGTGTCCCCTGCATTGGCAGGCGGACTCTCAACCAGTGCGCCACCAGGGAAGCCCTATTGGCTAGTTTTGAGAAGGAAGACATGCTTTTAACAGGACTTGAGCTGAAAAGCAGAGCCCTTCCCTGTTGCATCTTGCTGCCGTGTGAAGCTTGACAATTACATCAACGTGGACGAGAGAGGAGCCAGGAGGAGAAGATGAGTCCTGGTGCCATTGTTTGAGCCACCAATCGCTGCCCTGTCTAAATGCAATGCTCCTCACAGGCAGTTACACCAATAAACTCCCTTTTGTACCATTGCTATTTTGAATTAGATGTTCTGTGTTGCTCAAATAGTCAGGCAAGTAGCCTGAAGAACTTGCCGCACGGGGGCACCCTTGTCGTACTCAGGATGCCGACCACCTTGGGTTTGTCTTAAAAGGTAGAATAAGTGTTGTATTTAGCCATTTTCATCCATCCATCCATCCATTCACTAAATATTTACTGAGTTTGCCTTTGTTGGCTTTGTCCTTCTCACGTGCGGCTTCCTACTGTCTGAGTTCCATCTCTGTCTGAACCCCTCACGTCAACTGGCTCCCCTTCTGGCATTTCAAATTTCCATAAACAAAAACACCATGCCCAGGTCTGAAATCCAGGCTGTCAAGGATCCCCTCCACGGGGACACATTCGCTGGGGCTGTCACTGTCACTATTCTGTGCATGTAGGATGTGCTGTCAGAGATACTCCCTTTCTGGGCTACAAGAATCATGCTGACCTCCTTCTGGGTGTGCCCATGTTGACCCTGATAGTAATCCCACCTCTGTCTCACAGATACAGTATCTCTTCTGTGATATTCACTCCCAGGGATCCTTCTCCATGAGCACCGCTGATGCGCAGATCAGACACTTCTTATTTTTATCAGCACAAATAATGTGTGGGGTTTACTGATGCCCACACTCTGTGATGTTCAATCACTAGTCAAGTGCTTTGATCCTGGATGTTCCAATCAGGTATCCGAACACAGTGTAACCACCCAAGCAGACTTCTTCAACAGCTTAGATCCTCAGCCCCTAATTAGTGAAGATGATGAAAATTTCCCCCCAACCATGAATTTTTTTTGCAAGAGTCAGTACATTAGGCAACGGGCGGGGGCACTCAACAGTCTCTTTCCTTTGACTGTTAAACTATTTTGGGGGGAGTTTTTACCATATATCTTGAAGTCACTTTGACCTACAAGTAGACACGAAACAAACGGCCAAATAGAGAGCATTCCGTTATTTGTCCATCTGAATGGGCTGGAATTTGTTATGGTTGATTTCTTTGATCTACATGTTGCTAAACCACTCAATCCAATGATTTCCTCTTTCCTTGCAGGGGATTGGTGGAATCACCCTTCTTCATGTTAGCATGTGACGTAGAGAGAATTGCCAGTGGCACTCAGGGGGACTAGTGGCTCTCAATCTTTCCCAAGCCTAGCTTCCACCCAAGTAAGCAGTGCTCCCCAAACGAGTCCCACATCACCATGCCCACCACAGCAGCCATGGCTGACAGCCGTTCCCAGATGTACCCTCTCCTCCCGCACATTCCTCACCTCTTCATTCAACCTTCCACCGGTATATAGTTTTTGGATGTCCACTGTATTGCGAGCGCTCTCCTTGGTGCTGAAGATACATCAGCGGAAAAAAATAGAGGAAACGTGCTCAGAGATCTTACATTTCATAAAAGGGTAAACAACAAAATATAAACCTCAGAAGTAATTAAGTTGTGTTAAATTCTGAAAGGTCATAAGTACAGTGGGGAATAAAAAGGGAACAGATAGTGACGATCCGGGTTGCTAGTGATGGGAATGGGTGACAATTTGAAACAGGAGGTGACAAGAGTCTTTAAGAATATATTTGAGGGCTTCCCTGGTGGCGCAGTGCTTGAGAATCTGCCTGCTAATGCAGGGAACACGGGTTCGAGCCCTGATCTGGGAGGATTCCACATGCTGCGGAGCAACTAGGCCCGTGAGCCACAACTAATGAGCCTGCGCGTCTGGAGCCTGTGCTCCACAACAAGAGAGACCGCGACAGTGAGAGGGCCGCGCACCGTGATGAAGAGTGGACCCCGCTTGCCGCAACTAGAGAAAGCCCTCGCACAGAAACGAAGACCCAGCACAGCAAAAATAAATAAATTAATTAATAAACTCCTACCCCCAACATCTTCAAAAAAAGAGAAGAATATATTTGAGCAAAAACCTGAAAAAAAGGAGAGATTTAGCCATGTGAATATCTGTGTCTCAAAGTATCACCATTGAAACGGTGGCAGTAACACCCTTCACCTCATAGGCTTGTGGTGAAGGTCAGAATGACTCATGCACGTGAAATGTTTAGAAAAATACCTGGCTCATGGGAAAGGTCAGTAAGTATTAGTACTTAATTATCTGTAACATCATATGCAGGGGTGGGGTGAGGTTTACAGCATCCATGTTATATATCCACACAATATGCAGAGTCTACAAATGGTGGAGGTTTTCAGTATTGTTGGACTAGCTGTTATAGTTCATGAGCAGAAAATGCCTGCATTTCAGTGCCTGATGTCTAGCTGGATAGAATGTTTCATTCCCCACCCCTCGGGCTAAGAGAGGTCACCGCATGGGATGCAGGTATCAGCTCCATCAGGAAATTAATGAGAAATGCAGCCTCTCAGGTCCCAACGCAAACCTACCAAATCAGAATCTACGTGTTATTAACATTCCCAGGAGAGGCACAGGCATGCTAAATATTGAGCTGTTCTTTTATGAGTAGCGAGGACGGTGGTAGTAAGTTGGGATGGGCTGGCCATCTTCTGAGCTGTCTCAGGCATGTGGCTGGGACAGAGGCTGTTTCCATGTCTGTAGCCTGTATCCGTGTCTGCTCTTTGTATCCCCAATCCATGAAGGGGACTCTAAGCTCTCAGATCGATCACAATCACCTAAAGAAAGTTGGTAAAGGATGACAGTGAAGGGTGGAAGCATCTTTTTTATTTTTAACATCTTTATTGGGGTAAAATTGCTTTACAATGGTGTGTTAGTTTCTGCTTTATAACAAAGTGAATCAGTTATACATATACATATGTTCCCGTATCTCTTCCCTCTTGCGTCTCTCTCCCTCCCACCCGCCCTATCCCACCCCTCCAGGTGGTCACAAAGCACTGAGCCGATCTCCCTGTGCTATGCGGCTGCTAGGGTGGAAGCATCTTAAATGAGGAATCATCCCAAGTCCACGCTTGAGAGGAAACTAGCTTGAAGTCAAGATCACTTTGCTTTTTACATGTGGAGATGCAGCCGCTCAGAAAAAGGCCACAAAAAGGCACAGCAAATCACTGTAATACACCTCGTCTTACAAAACCCATTCTCTCTTTAAAATTTTGCATTTCTCACTGTTTCCCTATAAATCCTCCAGGCTCAAAGAAAGAGTTGTTCACCAGGAATCAAGAGCCCTGAATGTTTTAAACTCCTGTGACTTGTGTTGTTTTATCTATCCCTCAGTTTGCTAATGATCAATCCAATGAATAGCATACTTGAAAAAATTGTGGCAATAGCTTCTTGGAGTTGTCCCCAAGGTTGCTACTCAAGAAACACCAGAACAAAACAAAATAAACAAAAATTTGAGCCGCTGGTATTATATTTAATGTTCAACCCAGAATGAATCAAAGAAATTTGGGTTCGTTTACAGCAATCTGTTTATTTTTATAATTTAGTTTTTTTATTGAAGTATGGTTGATGTACAATGTCATACCAATCTCTGCGGAACAGCAAAGTGACTCAGTTATACACACGTAGACATTCTTTTTTTTCATATTCTTTTCCATTATGGTTTATCACAGGATATTGAATAGAGTTCCATGTGCTATATAGTAGGACCATATCATTTATCCATCCTATATATAATAGTTTACCTCTGCTAATCCCAAACTCCCAGTCCATCCCTCCCCTACCTTCCACCCCCTTGGCAACCACAAGTCTGTTCTCTATGTCTGTGAGTCTGTTTCTGTTTTGTAGATAGGTTCATCTGTGCCATATTTTAAATTCCACATATGAGTGATATCATATGATACTTGTCTTTCTCTGTCAGACTTACTTCACTTAGTATGATAATCGCTAGGTGTATCCATGTTGCTGCAAATGGCATTATTTCATTCTTTTTTATTGCTGCGTAGTATTCCACTGTATATATGTACCACAACTTCTTTATCCATTCATCTGTCGATGGACATTTAGGTTGTTTCCATGTCTTGGCTATTGTGAATAGTGCCGCATTGAACATAGGGGTGCATGTATCTTTTTGAATTATAGTTTTGTCCAGGTATAGGCCCAGGAGTGGAATTGCTGGATCATATGGTAGTTCTATTTTTAGTTTTCTGAGGAAACTCAATACTGTTTTCCATAGTAGCTGCACCAACTTACATTCCCACCAACAGTGTAGGAGGGTTCCCTTCTCTCCACACCCTCTCTAGCATTTGTTATTTGTAGACTTTTTAATGATGCCCATTCTGATGGGTGTGAGGTGGTACTTCATTGTAGGTTTTTTTTTTTAATTTTATTTATTTATTTATTTTGGGCTGTGTTGGGTCTTCATTTCTGTGCGAGGGCTTTCTCTAGTTGTGGCAAGCGGGGGCCACGCTTCATCGCGGTGCACAGGCCTCTCACTATCGCGGCCTCTCTTGTTGTGGAGCACAAGCTCCAGACGCGCAGGCTCAGTAGCTGTGGCTCACGGGCCTAGTTGCTCCGCGGCATGTGGGATCTTCCCGGACCAGGGCTCGAGCCCATGTCCCCTGCACTGGCAGGCAGATTCTCAACCACGGTGCCACCAGGGAAGCCCCATTGTAGTTTTGATTTGCATTTCTCTAGTAATTAGCAAGGTACAACAATCTGTTGACGACCTGCTTCCACTGTCTCTGATCACCCTTTGAATGGAGTGTATGCGTCCCTCATTTTGTTAAGAGCTACTCTGCTTGCCAGCGAGCAAGATCCATCTTTCTCCAAAAGCCACATCTTTACCCCATGTCTAGTGAACCAAGATAGCCTGTTGAAAACCCAGCAGGGAAGGAGACAGGAATAGCGGGTTTCCAGACTATGGTAACATCGTTACCTCTAGTGGCAAAAAATGGAAACACAAACATCACAGAAAAGATTGGAGACAGATTCCCATCCTAGCATGATTTTCTATATAAGTAACACCCCGTTACCCACCCAACGAATCAGAGCTAGAATTTGGATTATTTCCTTACGAGATTTAAATTTAAATTTCTCACTACCATAAGCCAAGGCTCCAAGAGGAATGGAATTTCTAGGATGTTCTTGAAGCTACGTTTCAAGCTAGTTTCTATTACAATTCTTTTTTTCTCCCCTGCCACTGGCTAGTGTGTTAATAATAGCCAGAAAAATATTGGCTTTTACTGCATGCATAAGAATGACCTTGGGTTTCCTTCAACTCGATTTTTTACTGTATGTCTTGCACTGATTTATACAGAAATATTGGCTTGTCAACATTTCCTCCAGCAAACCTGTGTGGGAATTCAGTCCAACGTATGTTTTCGTTTTGCTTAATTTCTTCGCTTGCCAACAGAGCCATTCATTTTTATCCCATCCAATTTTATATTGTGACTTGCTTTTCAGGCACCCATATTTTCTGAATCACAGTGCTGCCGTTTGCTTTTATAATACCACAAATAAAATATAAGAATCCATTTACCAGCAATATTTTGTGGCATTTCTTCCCCTGATTTGTACCCATATCCACTTAAGCCAACATATTTCTTTTATTTATGTAATTTTACACCATTTTAAAGTCAGAGCTAATGGACCGTTCTATTATATTCCCATCAGTTCCCTGCTACATTCCAATATAGATTATGATGTATTTACACGGGCAGAAGAATATGTTTCCTCTACAAAATTCTTTCATAGCTCTTTCAGCGAATTCACCGTAAAAATCACTCAGATCCTCCTACAAATATTTCGCATTAAATCAGAATGTTTTACACTGTGGTATGCTTTAAATGTTGGAAAGTAAAGTACTTGTGACTTCTTCTTAAAGGGGCCCTCAGTGAGTGACACGGAACCAGGGTTTGCTGGACACAGACGCCTCTTTGCATGAAATATTTTATTTAATTTCCCAAACCCTGAGGTTCTGTTGGTACCTACGAGTGTGGACCTCAGAAGAAAGACCACAACCCGGGGGCTGATGCCGCCTCCAGAGGGTGCAAGACGGAACCCCTCTGGGGCTGAGACCCAGACTTCTGAGGAGGTAGCCCTGCCCAGGGTGGGTTGGTGTCTCCTAAGCTTGTGATGAGGCTGGTTCTAGGAGTGTGAAAAGAAGCCGAAGTTACCAAGAAACAGTTTTGTTTGATGTAGAAAGTTCTAGCAAGTAAAATCTGACCCAGAGATGAGCAAGCACATAGGAGGCAACAGAACCTGAGACGGGCTGGGACCTGGGACCCTTTACTGGAGGGCTTGCACCTGGACGAACTGCCTCTGCAAGCAACAGATACAAAGAAACTGTAAGGGGCTAAAAGTAACCGCACGCAGGCGCAGTTGGGGCAAATTATGAACAACAAGATACAAAAAGGCCAAAACCCAGCTGCCACGAAAGCAGGATACTGCGCATGCCCCCTGCACACAGCATCGCCAAGGGGGTGCACAGACCACCTAAGCTGCCCCTCCAGCCCGACTCCTGGACCCACCCTTCTTCTCAGGGAGCGAGCGCCCCAAGGGAGCCTGCCACTTGATTTCACTCTCCCCTGCTGCAGCAGGATCCCCAAAACGCCTTGCCTGAATTTCTCTTCCAGCCTCTTATCAATTGCTAGTTATTAAAGAGTCCAAGGACCCTGGTCGGTAACAAAGCCATCGGCGTGTCATGCAGTAAGGGTGGGACACAACTTCTGGAAACACCCGGGCACCGAGCTACCTGGTGAATGTGAAGTCAGAAGCCTCCTGCCTGGGATGGATTCAGCTCCAGCCCCCGCCACCTGTGTGACCCTGGACAAACGACTGGACATCTTTAAGCATCTGTTTCCTTGCCTGTAAAATGGCTCTAAGGGGAGCATATACCTGTAGCGTTTGCATAAAGATTCAATGCGTCAACTCACTCCTTATGCCCAGAAGAGCATCTAACTTATGTGCTCCAAAATACTATTGTCATTGCAAGCTAGGCCATTTTAATTTAATATTTCTGAATCCCGGTTTCTTCAGTGGTAAAATGGATAATATGCAGAGCTTTACAAGAATAATTCACCCAACAAATGGTCACGAGTTACACACTATGCCGGGCATGGCTCCAGGAGCTGGGGAAGCAGGGTTGAATCGTCATGCTCCGTGGAGCTTTCATTGAGGGCTGGACGGGTGGCCCTGGGGACAAATAAGCAAGTAAACAAATAAATGAACAACATAATGAAGCAAGGAAGGCCCATAACAAGTGCTCAGTAAATCGTAGTTACAACTGGATGGGGCATAGGATGGACTAAATCTTTATCCAGAAAGAGAGAGAGAGAGAAACAGAGGGTGTGAGGATATGTTAGAAGGAAGATAAACGTGGGCATCACAGTCAGAAAGGGGTTTTGTTATTTTCTCCGTGGTATTTTGGACTGAGAACTGCATTAGTTCTACAACTTGGAGAGAGTAATATTCAGCACTGGAAGGTTAGAGATGATAGGGAAGCAGGAAGTGCAGACTGTAAGCCTGCAGAGAAGAGGGAAAGGCAGGGGGGAAGCTGGATACATTTTTAGGGCTATTTTTACGGTTTTGTTGTTCATATGATCTTATAGGAGGAGGGAAAGGTGAACAGCCTGATTCATCAGCCAGTATAACGCACTCTTGGATGAATTCAGAAGGTGAGAAACGTGTGTGTGTGTGTGTGTGTGTGTTTGGGCTGGAGAGAGAGAGAGTGAGAGAGAGAGAGAGAGAGAGAGAGAGAGAGAGAGAGAGGAGTAGCAGAAGCAGATACAGAAGAAGACAGCCCTGCTGTTTTAGGGGCACCAGACAGCCCACATGTGTTTTATAACTGCATCTGCTTCTGAGGTCACATCTAGGCTAGCGAAATGGAAGGAATCTTGGGAAATTATCAGCAAGAGTTTTCTTTCTTTCTTTCTTTTTTTTTTAAACCAAGACAAGCAAACAGTAAAAGCCACAAGCCTCGCTCCCCAGACCTATTAGAGCTGGCATTTAACTATGACCCCTCGGGCCTGTGTGCTGTGTCCCAGGCTGCCTTCTCCCACCGCCGCCAAGTGGAATCAACGTGGGGACCCAGTGAGCTGCCGTCACCCCAGCCTGGGTCCAGCTTTCCAAAGGTGATCTCCTGGGGTACCTGCTCCACGCTGACTGCATTGCCCAGCCCACCCCCAGCTCCTCCGAGGCCTGGCACCTCCGTGTGCCCGAGTCTGGGGACACAAAAGGATTTTCAGTTGCTCATTTTCTCTCTCTTTGATTCTCATCCACTCACGGGATTTTAAGTTTTCCTTTCTTTTGAAAAGCTTTCTGGGCGCAGGGTGCCCTCGGTTGCAGAAAGATGGTGACACAGGGCACAGTCAGCTTGGCTTCCTTTCCGAGGCTAGACTGAGCCTCCGGGGAGAGAGGAGGGCGGCCTGAGCCCTGTCCTAGAAGAGGAGACGAAGGAGGCTGTCCCAGCGCTGGGCCAGGGGCGCGCGGAAGGGGTGGCAGCAGGGGTCTCTGCGCTGGTGTATTGTCAGGAGGCGGGTCGCTCTACCTCCCACTCACCCCCAGACCTACAGGAACAGGAAGCACCTGATCGGGCGGCACCTGAGGCAACCGCGAGGGGAGAAGCTCGGGGTGCTGGTGAAAGTCTTGGGGAAAGAGGAGGGGATGAGGGGCGGTGGGAAGTTGGGCTGAAAATGCTATTGCGGGAACAATTCTGCAGGAGAGGGGGCTCTTCCCTCCTGAATAGTTCACTGAAGCACATTGCGTTAAAACTCCGTGAGTAAATAAGGGTCACTAGCGAACAGTTAACCTTTCTTCCAATACAGTTAACGGTGTATTTCTATACGTATATTTTGAGTCTTTACACACGCGCACCTAAAATACAGGTAAATGTCCAGCTATATAAGCATAGATCCCTTGTTCACTGTTGTGTATTCTCTTAGTGGGCCGAAGATGGTTACACATCAGATGAACGGGATTTTTAATTCCTGAAATCGCGAGCTCCCAAGACAGCAGAGCAATTTACAAGTGGGAGGCGCCCACAGCCTGCCCCAAGGGACGGCCGGCAGGTGGGGAAAGGATCCGCATCACAGTAGCAGGTACCCGGCGCAGAATTCCAGCGCCGCAGGGGCGAAGGACCGAGTCTGCGAACTTGCAGTTTCTTCGCGGGTGGAGCCGGTTTGCGCGGACGAGCTGTGCGGGTCACCGGTGAGAGCCGCCCCGGCACGTCCATCTGCCTCCGGCAGTGCCACTTCCCCAGCGCACAAGGCACCCTGCATCCCCGCCCGCGCGCTTCTCCCCCTGCGCCCCGCTCATCTCCAGCCCAGCATCCGCGCGGTAGGGGCCCCGCCCCTGGGCCGGGGATAGTCCTGGAGGCCCCGGGCGGGGACAGAAACGGGGGCGGGACCGGGGGGCGGCGGCAGTAGAAAAGTTGCTGGTGGCAGAGCGCGGGCAGCGGCGAGGGCACCGAGGGACCGGGGCGCAGGCATCCGAGACGCTGCCGGGCTTGGGGCTCAACCGCGGGGTCCTCCACTCGCGCGGGTCAGCGGCGGGATGCGAACGGCGGGACCTCAAGATGCGCCCCGAGGGTGCGCCCCGGGTCTGTGCCGGCCGCTGAGCTGGATGCTGGCGCGCCGGGAAAGGCGAGGCAGGAGCGCGGCTGTCTCTCCCCTCCACCCCGCCCCCAGCGCTGGGCAATTTCCTCCAGGCTTCCAGGGGCACCGGAGAGAACCTGAACTTGAGTTCAGTCTCCGGGCTCTGGCAAGGGCGTTGGTCCCATTTGGAGCCCCTCGGCGGGGGGCCCCATCCCTGGAATTGCGGACTCCATTGGGTTCTGCGTACCGGGTCTCCCCTACCTGAGACCACCTGCAGACCGGTTCCTGATCCATGGGTGTACAAGGCAGCGAAGGAAGGGGTGCTGAACACGGTTTGCCGAGCACCCCAATACTCTGAGGGACTGTGGGACTCGGAATGGGGAGCCGAGTTTTTTGCACTCTTTCCCCAAATCCCGGGGCCCCATCCGTCTCTCACCTCAATTATGTCAAACTGGGACTGGGAATCCAAGGGGTGAGCCGGTCTCTGAACCCGTCTTTCCCCAGCCTTCTGCTCCCGAGAGCCGGCCTAGACCCTCGGAAATGACTCGCGCTCCCAGCGCAGCTCGCGGGGAGCCCCCCTGTTGGCCGAGGTGTGGGATCATCCCCGCGGGCAACTCCCCGGGTCCAAGGCGGTTGGGAGAGTGCTCATCGGGACTGTGGGGCTCACTGGTGTCTGGGAGCAGTGGGTGCATCTCCAGATCAGAGGCGAGCTTATTACCTTTGCTGTTTTTATGATGCACACGTGGCATCGGGGTGGAGCCGAGCAGACCCAGATCAGTAGGGAAGGAGGCGGCTTCCACGCCCAGGAGCAGCCGACCACGTGTGCCCTCCAGGCCCCGCTCAGGCTCGGGTGAGCGCGGGGCTGGGGAGGATTGAGGCTGCACTCACAGTGGGTCTTCAGGGGTCCCGGGACGCCTGGGCGCGGGCATGAGGTGAGAAAAACACTTCCCTCGCCACCGGGCGAAAGGTCTACAGGTTCCTGGCTCTGATCTTGGTGGGACCTGTAGGTTAAACTCATTCGCAGTGGGGCGCAAGGTCTGCTTTCAGCGCCCAGGGTTCTACCCCAGCCCAGAGAGAAAGACACACACTACTATATATAAAAAAGATAACCAACAATGACCTACTGTATAGCACAGGGAATTATATTCAGTATCTTGTAATATCCTATAATGGAAAAGAATCTGAAAAAAAATCTATATATCTATCTCTATATGACTGAATCACTTTGCTGTACACCTGAAACTAACACAACATTGTAAATCAACTATACTTCAATACAAATAAGTAAACAAATAAATTAAAAAAGAAAAGCTTATGGCAATACAGAGGAAAGACTGAAATCAATACCGAACACACCAAGGGCAAGTGGGGATTTATAGCCGAAGGACAGGCTGAGGGGGATCAGTGGGTGGGAAATCGGAAGGCAAGGGAAGGGGGCTTCTTGCTCAACTGTCTTAACGAGATTCTTGCTAAAGATAAGCCAAAGGCCTAGATGTCAAAGATGGGGGAAGAGGAATGTGATCAGAAAATGACTGAATGTTTGTCTCTCCCACCACCTAAAAAGAGTCGTATGTTGAAATCCTAACCCCCAATGTGATGGTGTAGGAGGTGGCGTTGGTGGGAGGTCATTAGGTCATGGGGGTGGAGTCCTTGTGAATGGGATTAGTGCCCTTGTAAAAAGAGACCCTCCAAAGCCCCCTCACCTCTTTCCTCCATGTGAGAACACAGTGAGGAGATGGCCATCTGTGACCCAGAAGGCAGACCTTCGCTAGGTACCAAATGTGCCAGAGCCTTGATCTTGGATCTTGGACTTTCCAGCCCCAGAGCTGTGAGAGACACATTTCTGGTGTTTAAGTCCCCCAGTCTACTGTATCTCCATTATGGCAACCCTAACAGACTAAGACAGAAATCAAGGGTGTGAAGATCCTTGACGAACTGATTTAGCAGCCTAAGGACATGGAAGGCCAACGTTCAGAACTTGTAGAGAAGAAGACTCCTTTACAAAGGAGTCTGGCTGAAGTTTGATCAAGGAGGGAGCCTTTGTCAGTGTTAAAATGGAAAAGCCAGAAGTCAGGCCCCATCAGAAACCCCTTCTCTTGTTCCCCTAACCTCATGGTTTTGAATTCTTAAGAACCCATGTATTCTTAAGAACCCATGAGGCCACATCTGAGAACAAAGTGATGCATGAGGTTCCAGAACCTGAAACCTAAGGGGCTGATGGGTCACAAAGATAATAAACCCATGGGAATGCCGCATGCTCAATGCCTTTTGTGACTTTTAAAAGGTGTCCAAATGTATTCTAGCCTGTGTTGCCCTGCCGGGCTGAGACCAAAGAATGAGGTCACAAACCTAAATGATCATAACGGAATCAGCAAGAATATTTACTACTCAGACAGAGTTAATAGTGTCCCCCCAGATTCACATCCATCTGGAAGTTCCAATGTGACCTTATTTGGAAATAGGATCTTTGCTGATATCTTAGTTCAGGATCTTGAGATGAAATTGTTCTGGATTTAAGGAGGTACCTAAACCAGATAACTGATGTCCTTCCAGGAAGAGGCGAGAACAGTTAGCTCGTTTGGACACAGAAGTTCTGTTGTGGTATAGGAGAGTGTCCCGGCCATAAAGCTGGGAGAACAATTCGAAAACCAGTAAGGGATGATTGAACATAAATGAGAATATTACAAGTTGTTGGCTTGACATGCCTCCATTAAGCATTATTAGTCAGAAATTGCACCGCATACGGTGCCACAATCTACTTTACTGAGAAAAAACCATATATAGAGACTCTCTAGCTATGCCAGTGTAATGAAAGGCATCCTTCTAGTGAATTTTAAAGCATCCAATTTACTCAGACTGTACTTTGCAGTTCCCTACACTTACTAATCAGGCTGTCAAGTATAATAGCCATGTGGCGCTAGAAGTATTTAATCTTGTGTGAATAGGCTTATCGGAATGTCTTAGGAAAACAATATGTGACTTCCTGGCAAAGAAATGGCTGCAATTAGGTGGTAATTATGCAATGTCCTGTCACTATAGTTTTAAAAATTTACCAGGCTAATTCTGTGGTAGAGGAATTCAGAAGTTACCACCGAGGGTTCAGAGTATGATTACGCTGGGGATGGGAGAGTTCTTGGAAGACATTTGTTCAAGGCCCATGGGGCTCTTAACTGTAGAGTTTAGTTCTGAAATCTCTGAGTCCATCTGTGCTGAGAGAGTATTGGCTTTGACACCTGACTCTATGGACGCTGAATTGTACAGCTGACATGGTACCCAAAGTCCTGGGAAGAGATGATGCTCCTGTTGGCCTTACAGGGCCCTGGTATGTATGACCTGCACCCTCTAGCTATTTGGGGACTGGATTCCTTGTGTTCTGCATGAGCAAAGGCACATATATTTAGGGTGGAATGAGGTCATTTAGCATCTTGGGTTATGAGTTCTGTTTTCTCTCCATTTATTAAGGGGACACCAATTATAACAATCCTTTTGAATAGGGGCAGAATGTCTACAGCACCTGATCTCCTGACACAGAACAGTTGACCCTTTCCAGAGGACCAGAATGGTGGGCTTAGGAATTGACAGCAGCAGTGGCCTGGCCTGGACCCCCACGGGATAGGAGCCAGGTGAATTGTCTGATGATTGAACCAACGGTTATGCATTTTTCATCAGATAACATTCGCGGACATGCATCCTTGCTTTGAAAAGCATGTGTCACCACAATAATTCTCTTGCCTTCTTTTATTATTAAAAGAAACATGAAATCTTTTATAGTTCCTATTTCCCAAGTAGGTGATGCAAGTTGTCTAAACGAGAAAAGTACATTCCAGTAGCGTTTCATTTACCACTTACGCCATGAGTGTTCTTTGGAAACCATACAGCTCTTCAGTTTAAATCCTTTTTCATTTTTCTATACTACAGAACTGGCTCCTGTCGAGAACCTATTGTTTATGACCTTCATCTTCATGTACATCAAGACGAAGGTCTACAATGACTGAAGATGGTTTCATTGAAGGGTATTCGGGACACAGGGCAGACACAGCAGTTTTGTAAGTCAAGAAACCAGCCCCCCTGGCGATCAGCTTTGCTCTGAGAATCTCCTAGCCTCTCGGGGAATGGAAAAGTCTGAAAGGCAAATGCAGTTAAAGAGCCTTGTGGGGAGCTGACCAGCTGAGTATGGAGAGGGTCCCAGAGTTCATCTTGTGTTTCTGTTTCATTGGCCTGGATGTGACCAGATTTCTTCTCCCAAGCATGGTTGAAGCTCCATATACAACAAGGCTCAGAGGCCACATCTGAGAACAAAGTGATGCATGAGGTTCCAGAACCTGAAACCTAAGGGGCTGATGGGTCACAAAGATAATAAACCCGTGGGAATGCCGCATGCTCAATGCCTTTTGTGACTTTTAAAAGGTGTCCAAATGTATTCTAGCCTGTGTTGCCCTGCCGGGCTGAGACCAAAGAATGAGGTCACAAACCTAAATGATCATAATGGAATCAGCAAGAATATTTACTACTCAGACAGAGTTAATAGTGTCCCCCCAGATTCACATCCATCTGGAAGTTCCAATGTGACCTTATTTGGAAATAGGATCTTTGCTGATATCATTAGTTCAGGATCTTAGGATGAAATTGTTCTGGATTTAAGGAGGTACCTAAACCAGATAACTGATGTCCTTCCAGGAAGAGGCGAGAACAGTTAGAGACACACAGGGAGGAGAAGGCGTGTGACTGCAAGGGCAGAGATTGGAGGGATGCTGCCACAGCTAAGGATGCCTGGGGCCACCGGAAGCTGGAAGAGGCAGGGAGGATTCTTTCTTGGAAAGCACGGTCTTGCCGACCCCTTGATGTGAAGGGGTCGGCAAGTTGATGGTACCTTGTCTTGACAGCTCTAGGAAGTGAATACGCCATCACTCAGGTGTCAGATGGCAGAATCGAGATCCATTTTGCATTCTAATCAAAACTGATCAGGTAACGTTTCAAGACTTGCCTCTGCAGGGAATTCCCTCGTCCAGGGGTTAGGACTCTGCGCTTTCACTGCCGAGGGTGCAGGTTCGAGCGCTGGTCGGGGGAACTAAGATCTCACAAGCCACACAGCACGGCCAAAACTAACTAAACTAATTAAAAAAAAAAAAAGACTTGCTTCTGCAAAAGCGATTCTCAGGCTGTTGTACTTGATTCTTTTCTCTTCCAGAGACTTGCTTCCCGAAATTTCCCCAGACTTGGCTCCTGTTTAATAAGCTCTCAGCAGAAATGCCATCTCCTTAGAGATGCCGTCCCCAGCCTGCTCAGCTAAGGTAGCTCCGTCTGCCCCTCCTCACTCATCGCTCTCTTCACTTTATTACACTGTTTTATTCTCTGCATGGCTATGACTCTTTTAAGAGATTTGTCCCTGGTGGGTCCTCATCCCAGACGTAAAAGTCAAGTAGGGAAGGGACTTGGCTGTTTTGTACCCACGGTGGGGCGCTGTCCCCATTGTCTCAGCACCTCCGATGATACCTGGCACAGGTAGGCATGCTGTAAATATTCGTTGAATGAATGAATGAACGAATGAGAGGACCTGACGCTTTAATTCAAGCTTGCAGGGACACCTAATTCTTGGGGACTGAGGGAAGATGTCCCCATCAATCAGCAGAATCTGTGTTTGGATTTTGGTGACTTCGTGGCACAGCAGGAAATGAACTTGCTAAGGGGCAGAGATGGATGGTGGTGGATTCTAGGGCAGAATGATGCTGCCCTGCATTTTTGCCCCTTGGAGCTCTTCTGTAAATTCTCTGGAAGAACGTGGTTTGGACTGAGACACGTGTCATCTCCTTAAGCTAAACTCCCACGAATGAATCCTAAGTAGATGGAAGAAGTTTCCATGCTTCACCTGTAGCCTCCACTCACTGTGGGTCCTGAAGCCCCCCAATATTGCAGAGGGGGAATTTTAAAGGAGAGCGTCGTGCCTCTCAACGGGCAGTTATGAGCACCCAGAGGAAATGGGAAGTATGCGAGCTTACGGCCAGGGCCGTGGGACCAGGACCTAAGGGAGGACCTCGGGCTCTCAACACAACCCAGTTCTAATTGTGCCTTGACCACTGACAAGCTGAGGGATCTTGTCCTGTGCCTTCCCTTCTCTGGGTGCATTTTCGTGTATGCATTCCTTCAACGGATTTTTTTTTTTATATTTACTTATTTATTTGGTTGTGCGGGGTCTTAGTTGCAGCAGGCAGGCTCCTTAGTTGTGGCATGAATGTGGGATCTAGTTTCCTGACCAGGGATCGAACCCGGGCCCCCTGCATTGGGAGTGCGGAGTCTTAACCACTGCGCCACCAGGGAAGTTCCTCAACCGATGTTTCTTGAGCCCTTACTATGTACCAGGAAGCATCTAGGTGCGAAGGAGTTAAAGATGAACAAAACGAAGTCCCTACTCTCACGGAGAGCCTATTCCTTTTTTTTTTTTTGCGGTACGCGGGCCTCTCACTGTTGTGGCCTCTCCCGTTGCGGAGCACAGGCTCCGGACGCGCAGGCTCAGTGGCCACGGCTCACGGGCCCAGCCGCTCCGCGGCATGTGGGATCTTCCCGGGACCAGGGCACGAACCCGTGTCCCCTGCATTGGCAGGCGGACTCCCAACCACTGCGCCACCAGGGAAGCCCGGAGAGCCTATTCTTTTAGGGCGTGAACCATCAACAGATGAATGGATAGAAAATGTGGTTCTCATAGTGGTAAGAGCTCTGAAACAAATAGCACAGAGAGAGAGGCTTGCGACGGAAGGGGTAGAATTTACTGCTGTAAATAAGGGGCAGCAAAGCCCTCTCTGAGGAGTGAGCTGTCTGTGTAGAGGCTGGAAATAATATATTATGTACATTATTTAAAATATACATTTTAAAATAATGTACATTTTTAAAATAAGTCACTCTATGTGAGTTACCCTTTGCATACAATGATATGATTTTTTTTGCTTTAATTTCCTCTTTTTAATTTAAAAATTTTTTGTCTTTTTTTGTCTTGGTACAATGATATGTTTCTGATGAATTTCCTTACTAGTATAAATAGATCCGTCGCTCCTTTTTTTTTTTTTTTCACCTGCTGCATAGTATTTTAGAGTATAGTTGTACCAACATGTATTCGGATTTCTCCTATTGATAACCGTTTAGGTTGTTTCTGTTCTCAATTTTTTGGCTGCTACAGTGCAGTCTTGTTAAGCCCTATCTGATGGGGGCAGAAAATTGGCTGGAGGGTGGCACTTTGACACTTGGGCTGGAGGGATTCTCAGGTCTACTCTGGGTTCAACGGAAAGAACTCTAGGATTGATAAGCAATCCTGACCTCGTCCACAGGAAGTGAGCAATGATGCTTCCGGCACCGTGTGTCTGCCGTGCTGTTCCTGCATCCGCTTCTGGGATCGACCCACTTCCCTGTCCCTCAATGAACGTTCAGAATCATGACTTCAAAGGCAGCCAGTGATCATCAACAACCATAAGAAAGTCTTACCTTTAGTGGTGTGGCTGAATTCTGTGTGTCAAACAAGAAATAGGTTTTCATATATTTGGAATTTATTTTACTTTAACTCTCACTCCAAAAGACCACCGAGATACTGCCTGCATCTCTCTTTGCTGCAAAGCAAGCTGGTCAGTGATTTTTTTTGAGGCCGTCTAGCATCTAGTGGTCTATCTGCTGTTTGGGGGAGGGTTTCCAGAATAAACTTCAAGCAGGTGGTGCTTTTATGTTCTCCTATAAACCAGAATGAGTGAGGTGCTCTGCAAACAGCTGTTATCTCAGTTATATAAAAATGATTTCACAGCTGAAAGGAGCAATTGTAAAATGTCACGGAGAGTGGATGTCCGCTGGGTACACCGAGCACATGACCAGAAATAACCACCTTTGTCCGACGAGATTAAACACTGTGCACTTTCTAAATGTTCTTTTATGTGTGTGCTCAAGAGTGGGTGGCCACACTTCAAACCTTCCAACAGTATCCAACTCTCTACAGCTAAGTATTGCCTCAGTATATGAGCCCTAATGATTGTATTCAGTAAACTTATTATGTCAATGTGTGCATAATAAGGTTTAGATGTTTTGTCATTTCCTAGCACACATCAAAATAGAAAAGCATAAAAGGATTTTTCCCAGAAAATGAACTGGATTCAGCAAAGTGGAGAAGACAGATAAAAACCATGAAGGTGTGCGTCGTTATTGATCTGCCTGTATTCAGACAAACCTTTGCTAACACATATTTTTTCAAGGTGGAAGACGGAAAACAAAGCCAGTTTCAAACGTTGAGGAAAGAAATTGGTCGTTGTTGGTCTGTCTTAGTCAGTGATAGATTCTGGGTATTTCTATGGCAGGAATGTGACGTGACACATTTTTAGAGCTTTTATTGATACTATATATTAATACTGATGGGGAACTCTATTCAATATCCTGAGATAAAACATCATGGAAAAGAATATAAAAAACAAGGTATGTATATGCATAACTGAATCACTTTGCTGGACAGCAGAAACTAACACAACACTGTAAATTGACTACATTCCAATAAAAAATATTTATATGTTCAAAAAATCGCTATTGAGTGACACATCCTTTCCACATTTGTGTTTGTAAATGGAGTTTGATTGACACACAGCCACGACCCTTTATTCTCTTTGCTACTTTTACACTACAACACAGAGTAGCTGGGAGAGAGATGGTGGGGCCCTAAGTCTAAATTATTTTCTAACTGGCTCATTATGGAGAAAAGTTTGCTGACCTCTGATAACCTGTACAGTAAGTCCCTATATCCGAACCTTCAAGTTGTGAACTTTCAAAGATGCGTACGTGCGTGCGCATGTCCAATCACGTAAGCTAGTTCACGTGTCTGGTGTACATTGTCACATGCGTGCATCCTCTGCAAGTGGTTGTGCTTTTGTGTACTTTACGATGCAGTGCTGTATAGAGTACAGTAGTACAGTACCTTTATTTCAAGCCCAGGATGTCCGGACGCAAGTATAAAGGCAGTGGTGATGTAGCTGGTACTACTGTACTTTTCAAGGTCCTGTACTGTAAGATTAAAAATGTTTTCTTTATTTCTTGTGTTTGTTTTTTATGTATTATTTGTGTGAAAAGTATTATAAACCTATTACAGTACAGTACTACATAGCCGATTGTGTTAGTTGGGTACCTAGGCTAACTTTGTTGGGCTTACGAACTAATTGGACTTATGAATGTCCTCTCAGAATGGAACTTGTTTGTGTGTAGGGGACTTACTATACTCAGCTGCCTAGATTCAACCCCAGCTCTCCATTTACTAGCTCCATGACCTTAGGGAATCTACACAGACTCTGGAGTCTTGGTTTCTAAACAGGGTAAAATAATTCCTACTAGAATATCCCCACTGGTGTATCTGGGGGATTAAATGTGGTAATTCAGGCATAGCTCTTGGCAAAATGCCCAATATGCTGGGAGAACACGGTTAATTTATAATGAAATTACTTTCATTATTAATTCTGTGTGCTCATAAAAGAGGGGGGCCTGTCAAGATATTTATCAGCAAAGATACCAGAGCTTGGACCAATCAGAAATGGGCCCAGCCCACAGCCTGTGGCACAGCTGTGACCGCGGCTGCTGGTTGTGCATCAGCCCTGCCCAGGAGAGATGCAGAGAAAGATTGCAAAACACTTTCGATCACAGTGCACTCCAGAGCCTGGTAAACTTCTTTCATGGTCTTAATTTTGAAACTGAGCAGGACCCTACGGGGCCTTCCCGGGACAGCCCCCTGTGTCTCCTGTCTGCCTATTGTTTGTAGAAAACCTTTAGCCTCCTTTAGGCTTCCCCTAGTTCCAAAGAGCAAATTTAATCTGAGAAATGAGAAAGTGCAGAAATGAAGGAAAACAGTCAAGCAGGACAAAATAATAATGGTTTAGCCATAAAACAAAGTCAAGGACCTTTAGTTCCTCCTCAGGGGCTACAGATACTATTTGGAGCCGTATCCTCAAGTTGTTTTGCAGGTACTGAAACCCGCACCAGGTGGAAGAAGTTAACTGCCTGCTGCCCACAAGCATGGAGACCCCACACCGGGTGGAACCAGAAGGTTGATGATGTTGACTCCTGATGACCTCACCACTGACCAATCAGAATGGTGTCTATGAGCTGATCAGGTACCCGGCAACCCTCTTCCTCACACTGTCTTTAAAAACCTTTCCGTAGATAAACAACAAGGACCTACTGTACAGCACAGGGAACTCTATTCAATATCTTGTAATAACCTATAATGGAAAAGAATCTGAAAAAGCATGTATGTATGTATACATACATGACTTTGTATGTATGACTTTGCTGAACATCTGAAACATTGTAAATCAACTATATTTCAATTTAAGAAAGAAAAAAAGAAGCAATTAAAAAAAAAAAAGAATAAAAACCTTCCCTGAAAGCCATCGGGCGTTTGGCTCTTTTGAGCATGAGCTGCTTGTGTTCCTTGATTGGCCTCATGTTGGACGCCCTGAAGTAATCGCTGTGCTTTCCTTCACCACCACCCTGTGACGGTAGATTGGTAGATAGGGCGAGCGGACCCTAGCTTGGTTCCCTAACAGTTTTACAAACTGTCCAGACGACAGTTTTAACTGTGCTTGCTTTATCCCATTTCTAGCTTGTGGATAGATGGGGACTGACGCATTTTTCACTGGCGTGTTAGCACTTATGTTAAAATAATGCTTTATTATAAAAAATTCTAAATAACATCACAAGGTGAGACCAAATGTTCTCTCAGATTAAAGCACCCTAAAACCATTAGTAGTATTAGCAAGTTATCATTTGACTACATAGGGCTACAGGGAGATAGATATGAATGCACAGAGGGAAGGACATAATATATGTTTAAACAATTATATTCTGTGTGTGTTTGATAAAATGTGCTAAATTCAGCATTGCTTGTAGTATCCAAGTATCCAAACTAGTAGCAAACTAGTAGCATCCAAAGTATCCAAAATGAAATTGCTGGACTTCAAGTAAATGTTAGTTGACCCCAGAGATACTGGTGTTGAAAACCTTCTGGTGAGACTGAGGCGGGGAAAGCTTATGGTGAAATTAATGTTTAGAGCCATCATTGAAAGTGTTGGTTCTGTTATTGTCTTCAACATCTTGAGCTCATTGTAGCTAATAAACTGAGTCTCATTTTTAGAAGGTGAAGGAATGACCAGCCTCTCATTTCTTCCCTCTATTACTAATTATTATGATCTGCGTTACTTGTTAAAGTTTATAACATTTATATACCGTATTGTATTTCTAATCGCCCCATTCCTGAAATCTTAGTCCTGTATGAAGATTATCCTGCCTCTTCCATCACTGACCTTGGCTTCATCTGCTTTCCATCTGCCAGAGGTGTTTTAGGTGTTTTCTTTATCTACTGTGACTCCTCAGCAAGTCCCCTCAAATAACTTACAGAGGGGGATTTCATCATTTCTTCCCTTCACCATCATTTTTATGTGGCAAAAAGGAGATCAAACCATGGGTTCAATCCACTGTCTTGGATTGGAAATCTCAAAAAGTGCCTAAAAAGTAAGATGCTATATAATGATAAGGTATTTCCATTCAATCATCTGTTCAATAACCATTGCTTAGTGGCCTGTGTGCTAGGCTGGGCCTAGGGCAACGTTTATTACTCAGTCGGCGGCATCTGTGAGTGCACTGAGAAGTGTTTCCTGCCCAATGACAGACTTGTCCTCCCACCTGGAGGAAATTTCTCTAATCAGAAATGAAGGATTATCCCATAATTAAAGTCTGAGCCTGAAACACTGATCCCCCCAGGGGAAGTAACTGTGCCTTCATTTATTCAGAATCTGGTGGAGAAGTGCTGGGTTCTTTCCAGAGTACAGAAGAAGGAAGGATGAGGGATATTTAGGAAAAAAGAGTAAGAAGAGGGAGAAGATGGAGACGAGGGGGAGGGGGAGGGGGAGGGAGAGGAGGAGAAGAAACAGGTATTGCTGTGGACCTCAGGGCTGCTCTGCCAGTCTTTCTTTTTTTTTTTTTTTGCGGTACGCGGGCGTCTCACTGCTGTGGCCTCTCCCGTTGCAGAGCACAGGCTCCGGACGCGCAGGCTCAGCGGCCATGGCTCACGGGCCCGGCCGCTCCGCGTCATGTGGGATCTTCCCGGACCGGGACACGAACCCACGTCCCCTGCATCGGCAGGCGGACTCTCAACCACTGCACCACCAGGGAAGCCCAATGCCAGTCTTTTCAATCTCCCCAGAAACATCTCTTCTTCTGAAAAATTGTTACCTTTGGCTGATGAGGCAGCCTATTTATAGATGATGATTATGAACTTCTGTTCTCAATGGTGGTTGCCAAGCGGAAGGGGGTTGGGAGGGGGATGGAGTGGGAGTTTGGGGTGAGCAGATGTAAGCTTTTATATATAGAATGGATGAACAACAAGGTCCTACCGTAGAGCACAGGGAAGTATATTCAATATCCTGTGATAAGCCATAATGGAAAAGAATATAAAAAAGAGAAACTAATGTATATATATATATGTATAACTGAATCACTTTGCTGTACAACAGTAATTAACAAGACATTGTAAATCAGCTATTCTTCAATAAAAACACGTAAAGTGCTCTTCTCTCTCTTGGGGAGGGGAGCTTGGAGAGAGAGGCAGTAACTCAGCGCGATGAAACCTAATGGAACAGAACACGGTCTGATTCCTGGGAGATCCGTGCAGCCACTCTGGGATTTACAGCCGCATGTGACTTGCCCTGTGGGGTCCCCTCTAGGGCTGCTCAAAATTCCCAGCCGAGAGACAGTCACGTAAAACCAGGCTGGCTTCTGCAGGGAGATGAGTTGGGTCTGGTTACAGAAGAGACTCCCGTTTCCTGTTAGCTTGGTCTCTGCTGGGGGCATGAGGGGCGGGTGCTCAGAACGGTGTCCCTCAAGGTGTTCTGGAAGGCATCCATCTTTGCTACAAGGTGTTGACTGCACTGTATAACGAGATGTCAAAGTTCAAATGCATCCTTTACCAAGGAGAATGACATCAATCTGATTTCTTAAAGTATAAAGGAACAGGAAAACTCAAATAGGCAAACACGGGGGCTGGCTAGTTCCTCTTGTTCGCTGGCGTTTCCATTTTGCCTTCTGTGCTGAGAGCGCCATAGGTCAGGGTTTAAAATAACGTTTCTCCAGGCAACCAGCCTTGTAATCTCAGTGAAGGACAAGTATGGGTGTGAGAGGAAATAGGAAGTAAGGAGACAGAGACCTGGAGAGCATAACCACTTGTTTCCATGTGTGACCCAAGATTGTTGGTTCCTCCAAGGGCTTTCAAAACAAATCTGAAATCTATTATTGAGCTATTGTTCTTATTTTTTTAATAATCCTTTTTTTCTTTTAAGAAATATTTATTTTATTTATTAATTTTATTTATACATTTATTTTTTGGGCTGCATCGGGTCTTAGTTGCAGCATGCTGTCCCTTTGTTGTGGCACGTGGGTTCCAGAGGGCATGGGTGCTGTAGTTTGAGGCACGTGGCGTCCCTTGTTGAGGCCCGAGAGCTCAGTAGTTGCGGCACGTGGGCTTAGTTGCCCCGCGGCACGTGGGATCTTAATTCCTAGAGCAGGGATCAAACCCGCATCCCCTGCATTAGAAGGCGGATTCTTTACCACTGGACCACCAGGGACGTCCCGAGCTATTGTTTTTAATGTGAAACATTCCCATTATTAAATGTGACTTCAGCCAATAAACAAACACAAACATCCATGAGTGGCCAGTTTTGCAAACTGTGAAGTGTGGTTATTTTTTCCATTTCTGTACCATGCACATCACCCATCATGACACTTGGTGTGAGGGACCATGTTGATATCACTGTGATTTTCTGGCAAAGCCCTTGGGCCACTGCTGCATCGCCCTGCTAAGCTATTTATAAAATCACATACAATAAAAGGCCAAGGGTGGCTGAAACAGTTAGGTCCTCAAGTGCATCAGTTTTTAAACTCTACCACATTTACCGAAACGTAGTGGCTTAAAACAACATGACTATATCATTTTGCTGTTTTTCAGGTCAAAGATTTGAAAATGGGTCTTAACAGGCTAAAACCAAGGTGGTGACAAGGCTGTGTTTCTGGAGGTTCTAGGGGAGCATCTGCTTCCCTTTCATTCAGGTAGTTGCAGAATTCAGCTCTTGGAGGTTGTAAGAAACGCTTCTTTTATACTTAAAGGAGCAGGGCTGTGGCTGGTTGTTGCTAACTCCTTGGTGCAGGAATCCTTTGTTCTTGTAGCTGGGCACGTAGGTCAGGTCAAGACAGATGTTCTTGTAAACCTCCAACAAGACAAATGTTATTCTCTGTTCTGAAACTTTTACCCCTGTATGAATGGGAAAATGTTATGCCTTTAAAGGTCAGAGCCTTGAGAATGGGCTCTCCTGAGTATTTCAGGCTCTAGGCAACATTCTTGTAGCAAAAGCAATAGAATACAAAAGTTAAAGGAAAAGAAATGAATCCGATATGGAGTCAGATTTGTTTTTCCCTATTACAAGACCCCTTCTCAAGGGGAGACCCTGACCACTAGCTCAGGTGTCTCTGTGACCTGAGCTGACATGAAAGTCAAGCACCTGTGTGTTCTGGACTGGACTATGTAGAAATAAAGCACCAATGGTCAGTCACGTTTATGTTCAGGGCATCCCCTTTAAAGTTGCCTTCAACCAACAGAAAATGAAGAGCCCCATGGGAGATTCTAAGAAGAAACCCTTCTGAGACGTGCACAGAAAGTCACTACATGAGAGACACTTTGACAGGTGCTGTGACATATTGGGTATCATTGTGGGTCTTTAAAAAAATGCTCGCTGTGATAACAAGCAATCTGTTGGAACAGCTGCCAGGAAACGTTAAGGTTAATCTCCTTTATTAATGAAGATGAACACATCTCTGAGTGCCTGCCTCCCTGGCTCTATGGCACTAGAGATGAGGAAGTTCTGTGTCCTGTGCCCATCTGAACTTGAGATCAGCCTTCCTTTCAGACCCTGCTGTGTGAGTTAAGGATTTCTTTGTCAAGTTGCTTACTCACAGTGTTTAGGAGGGAGGGTTAGGGTTTTTTGCCCCATTGAAGAGAGAAGTTGGAAAAGGATGCTAGCAGCCCCCTCCTTGCCCCACACTCCACACTCCATGCTCCGGAGGAAAGTGGCACAAAGCTTCTGAATCTTCCAGAGACACTGATCGGTCATCACCCTCATCTAAAGGATCATGGGAAAGGCAGACAGGATGGGGGACGCCAAGCACTGTGCTGGGAGACACATTTCATGTTTCTCTCCTTGGCTGAATTGGTACATGATTGGCGGTACATTGAGGTACATTGAGGTACATTGAGGAATGAGGTACATTCCTCAACCTCACAGTTTTCATTTCCTCTGTGAGAAACTGAATTTCTACCAAGTTTATCAACTAACCATTTAGCCAATAGTCTCATACAGAGCAGCGTTCTATCAGTTATAGGGTAAGGATCCGCAGAATAGGAAGCAGCCCACAGACCTACTGGTGCCTAAAGATTGATAAAGTTAACCCCTGTTACCTCGCCATCACCCAATCAGAGAATTGTGCATGGGCCGATCACGTACCCTGGGACTCCCCCTCCGTCACCTAGCCTTTAAAAATGCTTCCTGAAACCCATCAGGGAGTTCGGGGTCTTTTGAGCACTAGCTACCCAAACTCCTTATTTCATACCTGCAGTAGATCCTGCCCCTTCCTTCACGACAACCAGGTGTCAGTAGTTTGGCTTTACTGCACTTAGGCAAGCAGACCCAAGTTTGGTTCCGTAACATCAACACTGCCTGATGTTGCAATCTGAATTTGTTTGAACTTGATGGCTTAAAAACAAAACAACTGCAATCTTAGACCCTTAGCAGCTCCAGTTTTCATTGGCTTGCTATGAAAAATTTAGACTTTACAATTCCAAATTAGGGTTCATCGTTTGCATTACAGAAGGACTGTTTCCTTTGAAAAAAAAAGAGATTCAGCCTTAGATCCAGTTCTAAGAGACAGTTCTTGTGCATTCAACTCTTTAAGGACAGAGTTTGAAGCATTTAGTATTTGATCTGAATGAAAGAAGAAGGGGCAAGGGAACATGCATTTAAAATGTGAGAAGCTTATAAGAAGTGAAGAGGAGACCAGCAGTACTTTCATTAAGAAAATAAGAGCTTCTTAATGAACATGCATGCGTCAAACCAATCTTACATGCCAGGCGCTGCACATTTTGTATTAAAAGGTTTGAGGCTGAGGATGTTGGGGGGTTTTCTTGCCGTACTTTGAAAGAGAATTAGATCCTTAGTTGAAACGAATGCCTAAAACCTGAGGCCAGTGGAGACGTCAGATACTGATAGATACGCTGAAAAAGCAAAAGGAAACGAGTTACGTCTAGGAAAATGATAGTTTGCCCAGGGAAGTCAGGTGAGCGGTCAGGAACAGCTTCTCTGGCAGGTGGCCTTTGAATCAGGACTAAAATGAAGACAGTCATGCTCTAACCTGGGGGAGGATCTTGCAGAGAGTGGAAACAGCCAGGCAAACACCCTGCCTCATGTACACTCCCATGACTTGAGGACAACGGAAAGCCAAGGTGGCTGATGCAGAGGGAGGGAGGGGCATGAGTGTGGACAGTGTGCTAGGCAGGGAGCAGAGGAGAGAGACCCTGTGGGCTGTGGTCATGAATCTAGATTTACTCTAAGCAAAAGGAGCATCTGGGGAGCAGCCTTATGGAGAGCCTAAAAATTCCTTCACCCTTTTCTACATGATACCGTTGTCCAGCAGAACAAAGAGTGGCACGAGAGTGTGTATACATGTGCACGTACTGTTGTGGCCTAGAATGAGGGCAGTGGTGTCAGTACTAATTTGCAGGGGTACAAGCAAAAATACTCAATGAGTGCACATTCCAACCCTGAATATAAGACCTCTTCTTATGAAAATCTATGATGTTTTCAAATACTATCAGCTTAGCCCTGGCTGGGACCACAGAGCACAGCCGGTCTCTGTTGTGATCCCCATGACCAGCCCTGGATAAGCCCATCCTCAAAGGGGAAGGGGCTGCAGAAACTCATTTCTTGAGTCAGAGGAAACACGAGGACAGATCTGCCCTCAGGGCTCTGCATTCCATGTTTCCGATGCTAACACGGATGTCTGCCCACAGTAGCTATGGTGGGAGAGGACATGTGGACTTATCCAGGGTAGATCCAAGGATGAGCAAGTGACAGTGTCTTTCCAGAAGCAAATGATGGGATAAAGAGTCCCAGGTGGTTGCAGAGCTATGACTGTATGTAGATAGGGGTGCTCTTGCCTTGGCAGGATTATACTTAACAAGCTGTGTGACTTTGAATAAACCAGGCAACGTCTCTGATCCTCAGTGTACTCACCTAGTAATTACAATAGCACTTTCCCTACCTGCCTCCCAGGGTTGTTGTTGGACCCATAGATGTGAAGGTAGTGACATGTGGAAATGAAGGCATGGTTCTTATTAGAAGGTGGGAGGTGAGTGGAGGTATAAATAGGTCAGGGAATGGGTGGTAGCTGTTTGTGCATGCAGGTCCAGTGGTGTGCACTCACAGAAAACCAAGAGAAGTGCTCTTGCCTCTAAATGAAACTGACTTTCTAAATGAAGATTCCATTTTAAATTAGACAGTGACTGAATTGGTGCCCGTACTTGTTAGGAGGGTTTCCCTGTGTTTGCTGGCAAATTGGATCAGGGGCTGACATATTTGGTTCTGCTGATATTTGAACAACTGACAACACTTTGCAGCCCGTCAGAAGCTTGGAGGGTGAATTCCAGCCCTGTCACTCTCTGACTTTGTGGCTTTGGGCTGCACGCCCAGCAGATCTATCTTCAGCATTCCCATAGGAAATCAGATAGCGAGATCTCTGGTGGGGCATGGCGGGGGGTGATGCAGTGTCAGTTAAAGATCTGTCCTTGGGCAGAAAACTTTGGGTGGCAAATGATGGTATCATCAAGTCCAAGCTCATACTGTTCACCACACAACAGGCCAATAAGTCAAGAGATGAGGTGTTGGGGGCAAGGAATAGTGACTTTATTTGGAAAGGCAGCAGACAGAGAAGATGGTGGACTAGTGTCCCAAAGAACCTTCTTCAATGACTTAGAATTCAGGCTTCTTTTATACTAAAAGGGCATGGGGTGTGGCTGGTTGTTGCTAACTTCCGGTGCCAGCCAGACCTGGAGGGGATGTGATAATCCTTTGTTCTTGCAGCTGTCCATGTAGGTCAGGTCAAGATAGACGTTCTTGTAAATCTCCAACAAGACAAGTGTTATTCTCTGTTCTGCAACTTTTTGTCTCTATATGAATGGAAAGTGCTATACTTTTACCAGTCAAGCCTGGGAGGCAGAGCCTTGAGAGTGGGTTATCCTGTATATTTCAGGCTCTAGGCAACATTCTTTTGCAAAAGGTGCAGAGCCAGCATGACTCAGCACAGGCAAGAGGACACAAGGGTTAGACCTAAAGGAATAGATTCCATATAGATCAGCTTTTCTCTTCTCTGTTACAATAAGAAACCCATTCTGATTGGATAAATGGAGTCACACGCTGTTCTTGAACCAATCACAAAGGGCCAGAATAATTCCAGGCTCTGATTGATTGGGGATCTGGACCCCAAACCCCAGTTTTGGAGCTGGGTCCATGGTGACCAAGTCCTTGAGGCTGAAGGAAATCAGGGTAAATTGGGGGACAGTGTTTCTCTGACCTGCCCACACTCATCTTAATGTGGACGTTGCCCCTTCTCCTGAAATAATGTCACCTGCCTTCTTCCACTCTGTGGAGTTTATAACACAACACTTTTAGCAGCACTGGTGAAATCCATTTCCAATTTCCATCTTCACAAATGAAAACAGAGATTATGTTCACTAAGGGAGTCTGTGAGATTCCAGAACGTCACACAGTCTAAATTACTCGACATGGTATCTTCATTTCTTTTCTTTGGTCATGGTCCACATGCCTTCTCAATGCACAAACCAACTCCTTAAATTAAAGTATTAAGTGAGGGCATGGATTTTTTTCTTCCTTTCTGGTAGCCAGAGAAGCTTAGATCAGATATCTATATCTGCTTGTCTGCCCCTCCCTTGCCAAATGGAATTTAGAGGCGTTCATGTCTGTGAGCCTCAAACCTTGCCTTATAAAAGTACTCATATATATATATATTTTTAACATCTTTATTGGAGTATAATTGCTTTACAATGGTGTGCTAGTTTCTGCTTTATAACAAAGTGAATCAGTTATACATATACACATGTTCCCATATCCCCTCCCTCTTGCGTCTCCCTCACTCCCACCCTCCCTATCCCACCCCTCCAGGTGGTCACAAAGCACCGAGCTGATCTCCCTGTGCTGTGCGGCTGCTTCCCACTAGCTATCTATTTTACATTTGATAGTGTATATATGTCCATGCCGCTCTCTCGCTTTGTCACAGCTTACCCTTCCCCCTCCCCGTGTCCTCAAGTCCATGCTCTAGTAGTTCTGTGTCTTTATTCCCATCTTACCCCTAGGTTCTTCATGACCTTTTTTTTTTCTTAGATTCCATATATATGTGTTAGCATACGGTATTTGTCTTTCTCTTTCTGACTTACTTCACTCTGTATGACAGACTCTAGGTCCATCCACTCACCACAAATAACTTCGTTTCTTTTTATGGCTAATATTCCATTGTATATATGTGCCACATCTTCTTTATCCATTCATCTGTTGATGGACACTTACGTTGCCTCCATGTCCTGGCTATTGTAAATAGAGCTGCAGTGAACATTTTGGTACATGACTCTTTTGAATTATGGTTTTCTCAGGGTATATGCCTAGTAGTGGGATTGCTGGGTCGTATGGTAGTTCTATTTGTAGTTTTTTAAGGAAGCTCCATACTGTTCTCCATAGTGGCTGTATCAATTTACATTCCCACCAACAGTGCAAGAGGGTTCCCTTTTCTCCACACCCTCTCCAGAATTTATTGTTTCTAGATTTTTAAATGATGGCCATTCTAACTGGTGTGAGATGATATCTCATTGTAGTTTTGATTTGCATTTCTCTAATGATTAGTGATGTTGAGCATCCTTTCATGTGTTTGTTGGCAATCTGTATATCTTCTTTGGAGAAATGTCTATTTAGGTCTTCTGCCCATTTTTGGATTGGGTTGTATGTTTTTTTGTTACTGAGCTCCATGAGCTGCTTGTAAATTCTGGAGATTAATCCTTTGTCAGTTGCTTCATTTGCAAATATTTTCTCCCATTCTGAGGGTTGTCTTTTGGTCTTGTTTATGGTTTCCTTCGTTGTGCAAAAGCTTTGAAGTTTCATTAGGTCCCATTTGTTTATTTTTATTTCCATTTCTCTAGGATGTGGCAGAATTAATGGACAGGGAATTGCTGAGCTGCATTTGGTGACCTGCCCTCGTGTAACCATAAACAGTTTCCTTTTCCCCAGGAGTTTAGCAGAGTTAATATTCCTATTATTAAATACAGTTTAGTAATCGTTTCCCTCTGTATGGCACTGAGAGGATGTTACAAAACAGGTTTCTCCAACCGGCAGTTCTTTTTGACCTCTGAATCCCAGGTGTGATTATTTTTCAGGGAAGTGTGTATAATTGACAGCATTTGAGAGAACAGTGCTATTCTGTGGAGACAGAGAAGTTAAGAGTCCTTTCCTTTCATGAAAATAGACAAGCATCATTACCTGGGATATACCCCTTGGAAGTAAAATTGAAACGTTTAAGATTGCCCTGAGTTTTTAGGTCATTGAATATTATAATCCCTAGTATAGATAAGGAAGCACAGATCATGGGATAATTATTCCCCACCACTGAGGCCAGAAACTTATGAGTTTTCTATCAAATGCCCCATGAATCAGTCATTAACTTGAATTGTCGTTAATGATCATTAATATAGGTTCTCTTGGATGGAGACTTTTATTTGGAAAAAAAATCAATGTTTACATTTTTCTATTTCCTGGTACCTAGCATGATGCTTTCACATAGCTTTCATTAGGCTGGATACTTTTAGTAGCAAATGGCAGAAAATTTAATTCAGACCAACTTATACAAGGCAGCTCACACAGCTGACATTCCAGAGATAAGGGCTTCAGACACAGCTTGATCCAGCATCTCAGACCTTGTTCCCAAGAATATGACTGTCTCCACCCCTTGAAGATGACTTCCTTCATGTGGAATTCAAGCAAGATCTTTAACCTTGAAAGGCTCCTAGCACCTCCCAATCTGTGCCCTTATAGTTTAGAAAAGCCTCATTGAAAGATAACTGCTTATTTGTTTTTCTCCAAAATAGTTCCAGCCCAAATCATAGGACTTAAATGTCATTAATCTGACTCAGGTCACATGATCACACCTGAACCCATCAATCAGGGACTAGAATACCGTGATTCTTTAGACTTGAGTTATGTGTCCAAACTCAAATCTGTGAGTGGATGCCCTGGGCTCTGTCTTACCCAGGATATGTGCACAGATGATGGGAGAAGATGGCATCTGAGGGATTGCCACAATGCTGGTATTGAAAGCTATGGGATTGAGTCTTCATAGACATAATCGTTGACACTAAGAACTGATTTATAAAAGCAAAACTAAGTTTATAATTGCAAGTTGTGGAAATACTATGCTGAGAAATCCTGGGTTCTATGAGAGGATGATTCTTGGGGTGCTCAGAGAAAAGTAGTTGGGCGTCCAACTTTTTCCTGGCTGCAGTCAGGTTTACTATGCCTCTTTGTCAGGTGTTTCTGACCTGCTCCCTTAAAAGCCTCTCTTTGGTAGAAGTGTGACAACACGAAACCTGCAGATCTTTCTCTCTTTTTCCTGTGATAAATTTATGTGCAAACTCTGAACCCTAGGATTGTGGTTTCAGCACATGTGCAAACAGCACGTAATTAAAAGTGTTTCTATAAACATGTTTAATGTTTACAGCAATATGAGTGATGCAAGAAGCTTCATGGTACCATATGCTGGGTTTTAACCAGGCAAACAGGTCTGAATCCCTTTTGAGGATATCATTTGATGCATAAGAAGTGCTTGGATCCTTTCCTAAGCTAACAGGTGTTGATGGTGTTTTAATGTCCAAATCCAGGGATAAAATGCTATAACTATAAGAGCAATGGGATAGGTCCATTTCTGGCCAAGATGCAATAACAGGAACCGGATCAGACCTCCTACCTGAAACAATGAAAAAGTGGGAAAAATACAGGAAACAATGGTTTTCAGACATTGGTGACAAGGCAACACAGGGTTTAGATCTCTGATATAGGGATGCAAATTAATTGGGTCCTGTGATGGCCCTACCTTGTTGCTGTGTTCCCAGCACAGAGAGGGTACTCCAGGCAGAGCCTGGTAGTTTCCAGAGCTGAGGAGTTAGATATAGAGGTCTGAGGAGTAGAAAGAAGCTAGAGCTCATAGAACAGAGTACAGGAGGAGAGAACTCCCCAGGGATCTGCAGGGGGTCCTCTTCAAACTTTCAGCAAAGTCCTGAACAGTGCATAGATGTGAGGTAAAAACCTCACATTATGGGAAAATGCAGAAAAAGAGTAGAGACTAAAGGATAATTGGGTCCTGACTAAGAAAGCTGAAAAGCAAGCATTACATTGTTTTGAATAAGCTTAAGTGTCTCATAACACAACTCACGAATAATTACAGAAAAAATCCATTTTAACATATGTAAATTTCAGTGTCTGTCAAAAAAGAATGCAAATGGATGTAGGATTAGTAGACTAAGATATTAAAACATTACTAATATAGTCCATATGTTTAAGGTAAGGATTGAGTAGAGGCATGAAAAATGTAAAAAAGAATCAAGTTGGGGCTTCCCTGGTGGCACAGTGGTTGAGAGTCCGCCTGCTGATGCAGGGGACACGGGTTCGTGCCCTGGTCCAGGAAGATCCCACATGCTGCACACCGGCTGGGCCCGTGAGCCATGGCCACTGGGCCTGCGCGTCCGAAGCCTGTGCTCCACAATGGGAGAGGCCACAACAGTGAGAGGCCTGCGTACCGCAAAAAAAAAAAAATCAAGTTGAACTGTCAGAGATGAATAGGACATTAACAGGAATGAAAATGACACTGGGTGGGATTAACAGCAGAACAGATAATATAGAATAGCAAAGACCAGTGAACTTGAAGACATGGCAGTAAAAGTAATTCGAGATGAAACACAGAGAGAAAAAAGACTGGGAAAAAATAAAAAAGAACAGAGTGTAAAACCTATAACTTTAGTCTCACTATCTACTCCATGCTGGAAATTTCCAAAGAGGGACTGAAGATTCCTACACCCAAGAAAGGGGTCAAGTTGAGCTGAATGGACTTTCTTTTGGTTCATCTTCCCTGAGAGATTTTCAGAATCAGCAGCTGGACCAAGAATAACTTTGGTGAACGTGAAGCTCGGGAAATAGCTCTTTGTTACCTCTAACATAGATTCTGTTTTAAATTCCTAATAAAATCTTAGCTGTGCTGTGGCAGTCATCACTGACTGCTTGGGAGAGGAGAGTGGGAATTGAGGTTAGAAAGGGCACATGGGAGTTTTCCACGTACCTGTAATGTTCTGTCTCTTGACCTTTGTAGGGTATACACGTGCCTGTTTTTATATTATTTTACTCCACTTCTCTCTTGCCCACCAAATTCTGATTTTGCTTAGTTGTGGGTAGAGAATCTTGTTCTCAAGGAAGGAAGCATCCCTCCCTGGTCCAATCCTCAGATTTTTTTTTTAAATAAAATAACATGTATTTCAAAAAACATAATTCCAATGTCTTCTAGACTCCATAGTTTCTGGGGTTTTTTTCTAATTTTTAATTGAAATATAGTTGATTTACAATGTTGTGTTAGTTTCAGGTATACAGAAAAGTGATTCAGTTATACGTATATGGACTCCCTAGTTTCTGATAAGAAAGCTACAATAATTAAAATCCCCCTTCACCCTTCCCCCACCTCCAGTATGTAATGTGATTTTTCCCTAGCTACTTTCAAGATTTAAAAAGTTTATCTCTGGTGTTCAGCATTTTCATTATGATATGTCTGGGTGTGGTTTTCTTTAAGTTTATCTTGTTTGGTTCACTGAGGTTCTTGGATCTATACATGTAACTGGTCCTAATCATTCCTTTCTCCATGGGTCTGGAGATTGGCATGCAATCTACTTCTAGCCCATGAAACAGAAGGGGAAGCTCTGGGAGGCTTCTGGGAAATATCTTCTTCCTGGACAGGAAGAGCCTTGGTCAGAAAGAGCCCTTTATCCATCTGCTGAGATCAGTATCATAGGACTGTAGCAGGAGCTTCCAACCACAAGACAACAAACTCCGTATCACAAAGACATTTTCTGAAAATGGCAGAATGTAAAGGCAGGAAGTGACATCACAGAGCTGCTGAACCCAATGGAACCATCAACCCAATTGGACGCCATCACTGCAGACTCCACAATCAGTCAGAGCACAGAGGAAGGGTTGATGGGAAAGCTTCTAAGTAGACAACCAGAGAAGTCTTGATTCTTAAAGGCCAACTGTGGAATAACATCACACCTAAGAAGTCCTTGGAGCCCCAGATACAAGGGAAGTTTGCATGTACTGACCATCTCTTTCTCACAGGTCTCCTTCTGGTGCTCATGAAAAAGACTGGGGACCCGGCAGGGCGCCTGGGAGACCGCTTGGTGGTTCAGGTACCAAGGCTTAAGAATGAAGAAGCAGCACCTGGAGCAGCTGACTCGTGTTCCAGAATGTCCATGGAGACAGGTGGTGAACAGATGCTGCTGGGTGACAGGCACAGAACACACGCACAGCTTGGATCCCTATCCAGCACAAAGCAAAAGCCATCTGCCACCAGGCGAGGGCAAGAAACACACCCAAATCCCTCGTACACTGTCGATGGGAATGTGAATTGGTGCAGCCAATGTGGAAAACAGTATGGACATTTCTCAAAAAACTAAAAATAAAACTACCATATAACCCAGCAATCCCATTCTTATCTGAAAGAACAAAACAAAACAAAACTCTGACTCAAAAAGATACGTGCACCCTAATGTTCACAGCAGCACTATTTACAATAGCCAAGTCATGGAAGCATCCAGCCACAGATGAACAGATAAAGAAGATGTTTTACACACACACACACACACACACACACACACACACACACACACACACATGCATACATACATACAATGGAATATTACTCAGCCACAAAAAAGAATGAAAGTTTGCCATTTGCAAAAACATGGATGGACTTGGAAGATATTATGCTAAGTGAAATAAGTCAGACAGAGACAAACAAATACTGTATCACTTATATGTGGGATCTAAAAAAAGACAACAAACTAGTGAATATAACAAAAAAGAAACAGACTCACAGATAGAGAGAACAAACTAGGGGTTACCAGTGGGGAGAGGGAAGTGGGGTTTAAGAGGTACAAACTATTAGGTATAAAATAAAGTACAAGGATATATTGTACAACATGGGAGATAGAGTCAATATTTTATAATGACTATCAATAGAGGATAACCATTAAAAATTGTGAATCACTATATTGCATACCTGTAACATATAATATTGTACATTAAATATACTTCAGTTGAAAAAGAAATTAAAAAAAAAAAAAGAAATGCACCCAAGCCTGGTCCCCGACGCTCCTTTGACCTGAAGGCTGGTGTGGCATGCGATCACCTTGGCTATAAAACTACAATACAGCACAGCTGCTCATATAGCAGAGTTTGCTCATTGCTTTGAAGTGCATTTGCGACTTCTTGTTTCCTAATTTTGTCATAAATTTTTTTTCCAGTAACAGCAATTCACTTTGCTCATAGTATTTCCTTAGCTATTATTTCAGGGAGCCTATTAAAGACAGGTAGGTTCATGTCAACACACCGGAGGGGAAAAAAGAAAAGAAAAAGAAAACTTCCCCAAATCCCATAAAAAAATATGTGATTAGTGGTTTTTTGTTGTTGTTTTTGCGTTGGCTTTAGAAATAGGTATTGGCTCAAGAAGTCAAACAGTTTTGCGTCAGTGGATTCCCCAGCAGGTGAGTGAGATGAGAGGTATGGAGACAATGATTGCTGGGGCTGAATATCTAATTTTAAGGCAGGAGAAAAGCTTAAGTGATGGCATGAATGTATCTACGTTTCGGGTAAACAGAGAGTGGGTGAGCGGTAAAGAAACTTGTGTCAAGGGCTTCCCTGGTGGCGCAGTGGTTGAGAGTCTGCCTGCCGATGCAGGGGACACGGGTTCGTGCCCCAGTCCGGGAAGATCCCACATGCCGCGGAGCGGCTGGGCCCATAAGCCATGGCCGCTGAGCCTGCGCGTCCGGAGCCTGTGCTCCGCAACGGGAGAGGCCACAGCAGTGAGAGGCCTGCGTACCGCAAAAAATAAATAAAAAATAATAACAATACAAAGGATAGAAGAGAACAGACACATGCTTCGTGATCAGTCCAGTCATTGGGGATGCTTAGGTGATAAGGATGATAAAACAAATGCATTACCGAGCTCTGAAAATGTGTCAGCTCTAACTCGGTTGTTCTAAGCAGCGTTTTGCATGAATTCGCTCAGTTAATCTTCCCGATAATCTCCTCAATTGAGGCTCTGGCATTATCACCATTTCTCAGGTGTGGAAACGGAGGCGCAGGAAGTTGAGGTGCACTGCTGTCCTATTCCAGGAAAGGCTGGGATTTGAAACCGTGAACTTGTGGTCCGGAACTCACACTCTGAGCATCTCAACTCATCAATCTCTTAGTAACTGTCCTCTCCAGGGAAGCAGAGGCTTCTTTGTGCGTTCATGGATTGAGATTAACTAGTGACCCCACTTAGGTCTGGTTTAAATGTCTTTCTTTCCAATGCTTTGCCTCTGACCTT